>NC_028453.1:5121039-5122877 GCF_000263155.2 Setaria italica | reverse complement strand
CCACCCCCAGAGGCCAGAACCATGGCCACGCAGCTCCTCGGCTCGCCAAAGCGCCACCACGTTCCAGGCTGGTGAAGGCCCGGCTTGAGCCGCCGCTCGGCGCCGGCGCGTGCACGGCGCGGCGGCGGCGGAGCTCAACGGCGATGACTGCTCCGCTTGAAGACGCTGGCAGTCTCGCCGCCGCTTCCTTCGAGACCGCCTCACCCTGGTGACGCTGTTGGACAGTCTGCAGCTGCAGATACTCGTTCCTGTGGCTGTGGGGCGTGAACGCGTCAGCGACGCGCGGCCGGCACCGGCAGCTGGCGCGACGAGGCCATCGCCCAGCAGGCGTCGCACCGGGCTGGTTTCCATCGTCCCGTGGTGTTGACGCCGGAACTTGGTCGAACCACCGCCGGACTAGGCCCGCGGAACAACACCCGCGCGCCAGCGCCGCCTTCGAGCAGGACAGTGTCCGCCTTCGTCCCTCCGAGGCTCCGACCACGTACAAGCGGCATCGAAGAGAGCTACGAAGCTTTCGTCGTCGACGACGTCGTGGAGGCGGCCGAGCTGGACAGGTGCTCCGTGATCTCACGATGGATAACGCGGCGTGCCGCACTACGATCCGGTGAGCAGCTAGAGCCTGGAACGCGGCCGGTTTGCTCCGGCAAGCTGTGGAGCGCAGCAGAGGCGGCGCGCGCGGTGCCCACGTCCAGGCTGGGGGTGGACGGTATTTCACATACCGTCCATCCCCTGGGTCCCTGGAAGCCGTCCGATCGCACGCCTGTGGCCCAGATTCGGCAGAGCAGCGACCGGACCTGTTCGTTTTCTCGATTGGGAGCCGCAGGGCTAGCCCAGGTCGCGGATCGCCCGAGGATGGCGCAGCGGCGGAGGTCCACGGCGACGGCTCTGCTGGAGGACTTGTTCGCCGGCACGAGCTTGGTGCAGCGGCGGAAAACGGTTGGTGTCGTCGCCGCTCGACCTCGCGGAAGGCACAATCGCATCTGTGAGCCGGCGCCGGGCGCGGCTCAAGCAGGGGTCATGCCAGCCGATGCGAGCCCCGGCCGTGGACTCGACGGATCCAAGCACGCTGATTGAACCCTCTTCGAGTCTTCGACTACCACAGAGAGCTCCGAAATTTTTCGGTCGCGCGAGCAGCAGTGCAGACGTGCAGCACCGGGAACGCGGGGGCGCTTTGGCGAGCCGAGGAGCTGCGTGCCCATGGGCCTGCCCATGTCCGGGGTGGACGGGAGGCTGCCCGGGTTGGGGGACACATGGAACGTGCGACGGCGCGGCGGCAGCAGGGCTCGGCGGTGACGATCGCTCTGCTCGGCTAGCAGCAGCGCATGCCCGCGGCACCCCCGGCCACCGCGCTCCCTCAGCCAGCTGGTGGCGCCGTCGCCCCCGGCCGACAGCCCCAAACTGGTCGAGCCGCCGTCCTAGCTCGACCCGCGGAAGGCGGAACGGGCCGCGCGCGCTAGCGCCGCCCTTGAGCCGGGCAGTGTCTGCAAGCGACCGCGACGACGCGGCCGTCTTGGTCGACGTCGTGGTCTGGTGGAGGCGGGCGATCGGGCTGTCTGTGCAGCGGCACCGCGATCTCACGGCAGATAACGTACGCGTGGAGCACTAAGATCCAGCGAGCGGCGCCCGGCCGTGCTCCGGCGAGCCGTGGAGTGGAGCAGAGGCGGCGGCGCCTATGCAGGGGGGTGGGGGGGGGGAGTTGGAACCGTTTTGGACTTTTTAGTCAGAGCAAATCTCGTTACACTTCGGATCAAGAGGGACGTTACACGGGATGGGAAAGAACACAAGGATTGGATGAGCGGGGCTGGAAAGCCCACCTCGTCAACGAGATCAAGGTGGGA
>NC_028453.1:5092871-5120939 GCF_000263155.2 Setaria italica | reverse complement strand
TCAATACCGTCCACCCCCTGGGTCCGTGGGAGCCGTCAGATCGAGCACCTGTGGCCTAGATTCAGCAGAGCAGCCATCGGACTCGCTCGCGTTCTTGATGGGCCGCAGGGCGGTGGTCTGAGGCCCACCCAGTTCGTGTGGATCGCGCGAGCGTGGCGCAGCGGCGGAGGCCCACCGCGACGGTTCTGTCTGCTCGAGGACGCCGGAAGTCTCGCCGCCGCTTCCTGGATAGGCAGCTCGCTCTGGTGGCGCTGTCAAACGCCGCGCAGCAGCGGCAGGAGGAACTAGAGCCGGTGTGGGGCGTGGAACGCGCGCCGCCAGCCTGCTTGTCCGCGAACACGCACTGACGCACACCCCGGAAAGGCGGCGACGTCGTCGTCGCCGGGTCCCGGCGGCGATGCCTCGTCGGCCGGTAGCCGACGCGCTGGCGAGTCCATCGTTCGGTCGGTGCTACGCGGTGGGCCAAGAGCCCAGAACAGAGGAAGTCCTGTAGGATGCAGCCCAGCAGGACAGAGTGCTTCGCTTCCTTCCGCCGCTCTGGGCTGAACCCGGACGAAACCTGGGCAGGTAGTAGGTTAACAAAGTCCCACCTCGGAAGCATGGGGAACTGTCAACCAGCTTATAAACGCAAGCCTCGCCAAGTGCGGCACGACCTTACTTGAACAGGATCTGTTCTATAGGATCGTACCGCTGCATCCTTGACTAATAAGGAGGCAAGCACTTAAGCTTGGTTGATGACACATGATCTGTGGGTCAGAGCGTGATTAACGGCCAGGGTCGGGCTTGATCCTGATCTGCGGCTGTAGAGGATCGTTCTCGGTCAGGCCTGCCTGGCTGAGGTGGCCTACAGATTGTCTGACAGGCTCTTTTTTTCTCTCTCTCTCTCTTGCTTCTCACAATTCTCCGGCCTCAGGATGACGCAGGTTTCTACGGTGAACATTGAATCACCAATTTACATGAAAAAAAATTGCCATGGAGCTCTCAGTTGTATCATCTGTGCGTCCTGACCAGCATTCTGACACTTCCGAACCGTGAGTGGAACTATGATGCTTCAGCAACAGACTAATAAAGCAATCACCAACCTTAATTAAGAGATCAACATATGAATTAGTTCACAAAAAGGTTTAGGTCACATTCACATACATCGGATACTATGAGACACATATGGGTTTAACGCTCCATCAGAATTTCAGGATGAAACAGATTAGTCCAGGGTTCGCTTGAGTAACTTAAGCTGCTCTCAAGTTTTCACTTGCCAGAAAGGTGTGAAAAAAGTAATTCATAGCACTTAAATACAATGGACTGAACTGCACATTAGCTTTACGTAGTTGTATCTGCTACTAGAACACACAAACCTTTGATAAATGTTGCTTAGTGTTAAGTAGTTAAGCGTATTCAGTTACTCTATTCCATTCGTCACCGATAACTCTTGGAGGGTTAGGATGTGTCTTCACGCATGCCACCACTTTATTCACCACGGATGGTATGATTTTACCAAAGAACTCTATCTCCATCAGCTTCTTGAGATTATTGAGACCGAAGATCCCATCCTTAGGTTCTCGCAGGAATGACAATGTCAGTCTCTCCAAGAGTGGGAGCTGCACCTTCCTCAAACCGCACCTTGTTAATGTTCTCCAGATCATTAATAACTAAAATGCTGAGTTTTGCATATTTACCGTGGGGAAATATTATGCAGTCATCAGTATATGACTTGTGATAGAACTTGAGGCAGAGCAGATTTGGAAGGTCTGCGAGAACTTTGATGGCCTCGGCATGTAGTCCAGTGTTTCGAAGAGTAAGCCTGGACACACTTTGAAGCGACGATATCCAAGGAGGTAGATTCTTCAGCTTCCCGTGAGGCCAAAATTAGAGATGAGTAGAGGAGGTGAGTCTACAGAAGCTAGAATGTTCAGTGGTGAGCTATGCTCCTTTTCATCTAGAATGTGAATGGAGAGCGAGCGAAGAGAGCTCGCCAGCTTCCCCAAAGAATTGACGAATGCCTTCCAATTCACTTCCACATTGCGGAAGAGAACATTAAGTTTCCTTAGCTTTTGCAGCATACTGATATCCCGCAGTACCAAAGACTGCTCCTTGACCACTATATGGGAAAGCGATTGCAGAACTGCCATGTTCTTGATCACCAAAGGAGCAATCTCTAAACCCGAGCAAGGCTTCAAGTACTTCACGCTAGCTGTCCTTGTAAGGTGCATCTTGTGCCCAACTAACATGTGCTTTATACAACTGAGCTTGTTTGCACTGGCTGGTAGTTTCTTGACAAGTGTTGCTCTAATGTCCAGCGTCTCCAAGTGTTTCAGATTTCCCAGTTTTGGTGGCAACTTGCTGATATTGGTCTTTCTGAGGCTTAGGTACTTCAGCTGAAAAACATTGCAGATACACTCCAGAACGTTCATATCCAAGTAACTGCAGCCTTGCATGTCAAGTACCCTCAGCAGCCTTAGCTGTGGAAAGAAGAATGGGACTTCCTCAACAAAAGCTGACATTGTGAAAGAGCGAACATGAGATACACTTGCTCTTGTTTTTTGCATCAATTTGTGAGTACTGTGGATGGAGAGCTGACGAATTTTGTCATGGGAAACCAATGTGCTTCCCTCACATAAGAACGATGCAAAATTCTCCTCAAGTGACTTAGAGACGATGACTTCTAGCATTATATCATGAACTCTGCAGGTCCTCACCTTTCCATTCCAATCAATTCTCACGAGCTGTACAAGGCTTCTGGCTACAAACTCTTCAAAGTAACTTTCTGCGATCTGCTCCATGCTTAAACCATGTCTTTGGCTAACAAAACCTTCAGCTATCCACCTTCTCACCAAAGGCCCCCTCTTTATCACATAATTTTCAGGGAAAATACTTAGATACAATAAGCAGGCCCTCAGATGGTACGGTAGATCATCATAGCTCAGGGTCAAAACTTGCTTTGCACCTTCCAGAGTAGGATTGGTTTCAAGTTCAGAGCCCAAGTTGTCACAAACCTTCTGCCACTCCTGCTTGGTTGTATTTGTCTTGCTTGCAAGGAGGCTACCGATGCTCAATATTGCTAAAGGCAGGCCTCCACATTTCTTCAAAATGCAGTTTGATACTTCCTCCAACTCATCATTCCCGTGATGTAGCATCTGATAATCGTTGGATTTTGTAAATCCAATCATGGGGGTGAGAACAGCATATTTTGGCCACATCTTCATTCCTAGTTGTTATTATCACCCTGCTACCCATCTTATTGTAAGGCAGTGCACACTTGATGCTCTCCCATGCTGATATGGTCCATATGTCATTAAGGGCAATAATGTACCTGTAAGACAAAGAATAGGAGGTTAACAGAACTTGACAAGCTAGGAATATTCAACAAAGTTGAAATTAATTTTTTTTGCCTAACAAAAAAAATTTATTATTGAGTTGCATGCTACATACAATAGTTTGGAATATTGGATTCAGATGTGAACCATGGAATATCTGGCTACTACTTATCTACCTTGTTCTAGATAGCGGACCTTCCAACTCATAAGCAATTAAAGGGAGCATATTGAACTTACACATCATTTGTCCATCACATCTATATCTGATTTTCATGGTTCACATCTGAATCCAATATTCCAAACTATTATATGTAGCTGAGACTTGATTTAAAGAATGATAAGGGGGAGAAACTAATGATCTTACACACCCTAATTGAAAATTAAAAACTATAATCATTTTTTGCCAGATAATACATGATTTTACATCACATCTTTTTACACTTTAGCTAACAGCTAGCTGAACGTGATATCAGCCAGTCTGCAATTAAAAAGTGATATCAGCAACAGGCAACAGAGGAACAAGGTGGCACCGCCGCAGTTGACTTTCCAAATCAAACCAGGTACAAGTATATATATGTAAGAGCATAGGAATCAATGCATAGGTCATTGCTCAACAATGTTTTCATTACAGAAAATTAGAGTAAGTTTACCCTCAAAAGGTACGCCATTATTCATTTATTTGTGTTCAACTTTTCAGAAGAATACACCAATCAGTTGATTCTTTAACGCAACAGAAAACGTATGACAGCTCACTACTAGGGGGAGAAATATAACAAAAACAGCCGGAGTACCTTTTGTCTTGTAAATATCGCCTGAGCTTCTCAGCCAGTACTGCAACCTCCTGCTTGTCGGTTATCTCCAAGTTTTCATCTGTGAAATGGCCATGCTTGCCTCCCGCTATTGCCATTGCCTTGTGTTGTCGCTGGATCAGCTCTCTTATCATGTGCTGAAACAGAGTCCTGATGTTGAAGGTCTGAGGCACAATGAACAATGGACAGCAATGAAAATCAGCGCCTTTCACCATAGGACTCTCACACACCATCCTTGCTAACGTGGTCTTGCCGAGGCCACCAAATACAACGATGGCTAGCACGCGAAGCTGGGGATCATTTTCCATCAGCCAGCTTACAAGTGCATCCCTCGGTTCATCAATGCCTACCATCTGAGCCTTTTCTGTAAAGAGAGCATGCAGCTGTGGATCAAGGTGAAGAGATGCATGCTTTGTGAGTTGTGGGATACCTCCTCTATGTACGGTCCTTGGAAGCACCACATCATAACGTGATCGCCGCTCACCAACATCCCGGGCACAGGCCTTCAGTTCTTGTATCTGGATGGCAATGCGGCGGCGGCAGACTAGTGTGCCGAGCATACTGATTATTGTCGAAGGAAGCCCATTCCTGATGGCTCACCTAGATGATGGATGAACTCATCAAATGAAGTCCTCAGCATCATAGGCAATCTCTCTCACTTGCTTCATCTAGATTCTCACTTGGTCGTCAGGGCCCTCTGACATGGCGAGGGTGCGGAGGAAGGCATTCATGCTCTCGAGCTCATCCTTGATGTATTGCATCTCTCCACGGATGCCCTGTAGCAACCAACTTTCATGGGAGAGAAGGCAGCCCAGCTTGCATAGAAGACTCCTAACCGCGCCCTCAGTCAAGCTGAAAATAGCACCTTCCATGTCTTTCTACAAAGAATCGGAATGCAGATGCTTCTGCAGTTGGATTAGGTGCTTAGGCTACATATATAAGGTTCAGGTTTGCAAACCTCTAATATGTAGTAACATAAGGGTATTCTGGACCATAGTTTCCAGCTATTTCCAGTTCCTATAGGCCATAGACTTCGCCTAGAATCCAGAATAGTAAATTGCAGAAAGGAAATGAAACTGATGGCCAGTTAGTGATGACAAGGCAATGACATGACACAGAGATTTCAGTTCGCGGCTAATGGACAACAGAATCCCAACACATTATGTCATGGAAATTTGAGTTATGTTCAACTTTATTTATCATAATATCCTGAGCTAAACATATAAATATCTTACAAATAAGCAAAAGTGATTATTGGTTAATGCTTTGGTCAACTATAATCTAAATGAAATGCTGAAAGGTAAGTGGCAATTGACACTTAAATCAATTAGTTAAATAGAGTGACTCAAAAAGAAACACATACAGACAAAATCACCCACTAAGCAACTCCAAGTAAGTAATTGGCAACATCGCAATGCAACAAGAAACGTAGAAAAACACATTGGTATTAAATAGACACAGTTATGGAGGCGTAATAAAAAAAATATACACTATAAACTCAATATACAATATGATTTAAAAGTAACATGAAAGTGTCATACCCAATAAGCAAGACCAAGAAAACAGGACTGAAAAAAAAAGGTATGGAATTGGCAATAATGCATAGGTTGACAATGAATAACCTGACATGGGTCGGTAAAATGTTCAAGCTCCAGACAATTAGGATAGCCATCAACTGCCTGAGTGAATTGTTCTCCACACTAATAAATCTGTCCCAAGCAGGGTATCAGATTAGGTATGATTCTCATTTTAACAGTACGGACAACATAGGTAACGTCATGCACCAATATTAGTAACATACTAGGAGAAAAACCAAGCAACTACACAATAAATAACTAATAGAGAATACCATAGATAAGAATGCTTACCTCATATCATACGTGGAGACAACAAGGCACCTCTGTTGTTACCTAAGATCTAATGTTTATTTAGTTAGAGGGAAGACAAACAGTACCGAACCACACTAATCATATGATTTAGTATAAACCCTAAACGAGTAGCTACCTTGATATTGGGACCACAAAAGTAAAAACTATTACGAAATAAAGGGGCAATTTCTTGCTTGAACTTCAGATGAGGTCCAGTCTTGCATTGAACTTTCAAGAGAACAAAACAAATTCAACATTTGAACCATTCGTGAAGCTGACATCATTCCGTTCGGTTAAACAAACATTTCGGAGTAGTTAGTTGATATGAAAGACCACCAGTACCTGATTCGTGAGTTGCTACGCATTTCATCAAGCAACTCTAGCGCAACTCGGGGGGTGGGGGGGGCCCGCGCAACAGCACCAATGGGTCATGGGCACTGCCAGCGATGCCATGATCACAAATGCACACCAAACCATCCACTCCCAGCTTCTAGTCGCCAGCCCTGTAATATACTCACCGTGCACCAGTGCACGGAAAACCCTCGAGAGCAGCCTGCATCCACGCCATGCACTCGGTGAGGCATTTCATCAAACACCTGGTTTCCTGGAGCACGGGGCCCTGAAGACGGTTGCCCAGCTAAGGCACCGTCCGAATTCCGAAACGTACTCGCCCTCCGACGCCTGCGCACAAGACGCACTCGAGCGGCAAGGATGTGGCGCCCCCGGCGGCAAGCAGTCGCCGGCATGCCGTTAACGGCACGTCGGCACGGCGCCGCTGCTCGCGGAGTCGCGGTCAGCATCTGGCTGGCTAGCCTGGCCGAAGGCGGCGAATTTTTTGGGCTCACATCCACACGCATGTGAGAGTGAGCGAGGGAGCTCACTAAATGGGCCGCATAGCAAGCAAGAGCAACCATGGGCCACTTATCCGAAATTGGGCCGCTAGGTAACCAAACCCTAATTGGAATTCGATCCAACCCTAATTGCAAGCAATATCGGCCCGCGAACGCAGCTCTATCGGATTGTGCGCTGAAACCTGACTGAGAAGTGTTCTCCGAATTTTTTTTATTTTAGCATTTTGCAAAAATATATAGTCGGATGAAAAAATTGCAAAACTAGTCTACTGTCGCCGGCTGGACCGGCGGTAATGCGCTTCCGCCGGCCCAGGCGGCGGTTGGGTCGGCGGAAAAGCTTTACCGTCGGCCCAGCCGGCGGTAACGGTACACCCCTCCGCACCATACTTTCAAAAAATTATAACTAATTCATATCAACTTGTGTCGATTATTTGAGCACCAATATGACATCAAATGAAAAAAGTTTTAACAATCGAGATTTAAATTTTTGGATCTGAAACTTGTGTCGATTATTTGAGCATCAATATGACATCAAATGAAAAAAGTTTTAACTACAAAGTTGTAGATCTCGTCGAGATCTACAATTTTCATATAAAGTTTATCTCCATCTGAGTTGATATAAATTAGTTATGATTTTTTAAAAGTATGGTGCGAAGGGGTGTACTGTTACCGCCGGCCCAACCGCCGCCTGGGCCGGCGGAAGTGCCTTACCGCCGGCCCAGCCGGCCATAGTAGACTAGTTTTGCAATTTTTTCATCCGACTATATATTTCTGCAAAATGCTAAAATAAAAAATATAAAAATAAAAAAGTTCAGTGTTCTCCGATGGTCGTGCTTCTGATGGGAAACTCGCATTCAGCAGTGCACAAATGCCATGGAAGATCCTCTCAGAAACATTGACGTGATTTTTTTTGAACGAAATTAACGTGAATTTTTAATTCACGGTGATTTTTAATCACATGCAATGCCTTCTCTCATGCATCATTTCGTCAAGGAATGAACATTCAGAGCTTCTGCACATCTGAACCATCCAGGTCTACATTACAGTTCATGAACCTAGCGTATATATTTCTGAAAAAAGTTAGGTCACTATAAATGCTATAGTGCGCAATTGCGCAAGCTTTTACAAGATCCTTCTCCAGAAGCTAAATAAGGGCAAGAGACATGCATGTTCACCTCATGTAGCTTTGCAAGCACTTGGCAACTCTCTCCAGCATATCTACCAGCACAGCCGGGCATACTCTTTTGAGGTGCGCGTACCCCTGGCTTGCCACCACGTTACCTATCCCGTTCGACGAGGCGATGAACTCAGCGCAAGCGTCTCCGAGAGCCCTGCATTGGTGCTGATCGGCCAAAGCCAGCATGGCAGCCACGTTATCGACGTGGAGGCTCTGGCAGAGGACGTCCTCGCACATCAGCTTCAACCTCTCCATGGCGTACCTGTCCGCAGCCACAAGCAAATGCTTAGTCATTTCCTTGCTGTCGTCATCGGCGTCGTCAAACTCTCCCATGTCAGGCATCGTGTCCGTGTACACGAAGTGGAGCAACGCCCTGAACACATCAGGGTGCATCTCCTCGACGGCTATGCATAGCTGCCCGCCGGCAGCCGTGTCCTTCTCCGCCGCCGCCGCCATCGGCCCGAAGAGCTCCGCGTTGAAGACCGGCGACCGCGCCGCGAGTATGATCTTGTGGACGGGGAACACCTCGTCTCCAACCTTGAAGGCCACGTCCGATCCTCGCTTCTCCTCCAGCAGTCTGCCAAGGTTCTCCGACAGGTCCGGCGGCGGCACCTGAGGGCGGCTAACGGCGGCGGCCTCTTCCTCCACGACCCGTGGTTCGTTGACGATGACGGTGAGATCGCACTCGATCACGAGGCAATCGTCGCGCAGGAACGTCGACGCCTCCAGGTTCTTCCTCTTCTGGATACAGGGCGCGCCGACGGCGGCGGCTTTGGAGGTGAACGACAAGGGCGTCACCTGGTTGACGAGAACCGTGGAGCGCCCGGTGGCCTGATCGACCAGCCTGAAGTCGAAGCTCGCCCGCACCACGGCTTTGGCGTCCTTGGTGCTCATGAGCTCGAGGAAGACCGCCACCCAGTCCGCGTGATCCTCTGACGAGTCCCACCCGTCGGGGTAGAAGCAGATGGACCAGTCGTGGCCGCCGACGGCGAAGGTGGCGGAGCGGACGAACTTGCCGACGCCGAGGCCACGGTGGAGGCTGTAGCCGGCGATCTTGAAGGCGTGCGTGCCTCGCGCCGTCTCCAGGGCGCTCGTCGACGCCGTCCGGGTTCTTGGCCTGCTGGTCGGCCGGGATGCTGCTGCCATGGTTGCTGTGCAGTTTGTGCGACGGCGACGAGGAGACGAGGGAGGACACGGGTGTGTTTTGTATTGGCAAGGTGGTTAGGTTCTTGGGTAACTCGTTTTGAGATTGTTACAACTACTTGATGTAGTCGGCTGCGTGATAAGGGACTGACACGGACCTGGAGTCCTTTTCGTTCCTGACACGATTTTGGCTGAACTGCACCAATAGCACTAACGAGATCAAACTTCCAAACTATGTACGCTATTCTTTCCAAACAGGTTAGTTCTGAAGAATCAGATCATATGTTGAGCTCAGATTGAACATGTAGAAAGCTACAGCCTACAGCACAAACAAATACAGCTGGGCTGCCAAACCAACGGTGGAAACTGAACCTCCAGCAAATTACTCTGGTCAAGATTGTAAACAGAAACTATTACATTTCGACAGCAAATAGTAACATCATGGGCCGGTACAAAATTTTGTAAGTTGTTACAGCTGGCTCAACATGGCACACCGGCATTCTTGTCCATGACTTGGTCCAAGCGGCAGCTCCAGGCAAAAACTGTGACAACATGGGCAAGCATGAGTGCGACAGTGAAGTTCGCCATCTTCTTATGTTTGTGCTCATCAGATTCTTGGTGCTGCAAAAGGATCAGAATATTGCAAGCTTAAGTAGTTATGGTACAAACCAAGGAGAAAACAAAAGGAAGACACAAATCATCTACCCAAGGAACATAATGCATACCTCCACCAATGGTAGCTTCAGGAAGCCGTTCTATCGAGTACCTGTGTTGTGTAATATACATGATTGGAACACCAGGAACCTGCAAAATTGAGAAAATGCACGTGTTATAAGGGTACGTGCAAAGCTTCTGTCATATCAGGATCCTGAGCTGCATGCAGTAAACACTAAACATACCTTCCTTATCCTCCTTTTCAAATCTCTATCACATGTAGCAACAATGTAGCATTTGTGCTGTCATATAAAACGTATGGTTTAGAACAACTGAATCGAATGCTTGAGACATAAACGAAAACGAACAAGGGATCCAATGTACTCTGTAATTTAGATGCCACATGTATACATGATATTTTAGAATAGAAGAAGTTCAAGGGGGATCTAAAGAAACAAGTGCCCTTATTGTTCAACTTCGGAACAGATATGGTATAATCTTCAACTTAAATAACTATAATCAACTGCCTCTTTCAAATGTTGGCTAAAATGTAAATATTAGCCAAAAGGAAAAGTTATGCTTTCAGAAGTTTGCAATTTTAGAAGGACACAACCTATATTTTAATAACTCGTACATTTCTCTGAAAAGAGTTCAGAGAATTAGTAAGGTACATTACAAGTACATACAACATTACTTCACTTCTCTACCCAATGTCCACACTCCATATTAAGCATATAAAATATCTCAGCAAAGTAAATATGGAGATTATACAGGAAATGATAATGTAGAAAAAGTCGCAAAGCACCTAACAAGAGTTATCCACCAAATCTCCTATAAATGTTAGAACTTAACAGGGTACTCCTTGGAATTCCTCAAACTCCAACAAAATAAAACAATGATTTAAGAAGGTCGACTTTTACCTGAGTAACCCTATCCACAATGCAGTCATCAGCATAAGTCCCCTTGTGTGTGCATGCTAATCTTTGGAACCTAGGGTCCTTGGCAATTCTGTAAAAAAGGTAAAGTAGGTTATACAAACAGATGAAAATAAACTGAAAGTACCAAATATAATCACAGGAAAATGCAATAAACATTTTTGTGTGAGTGGAAGACGAAGAGTATGGATACAATGAAAAAACTAGATTAAACCCTTTCTATGGCAATGGAGCAGATAATGCCAAAAAAGTGCATTAAACAGCACAGTATGGCAACATAATTGAGCACACCTCAAGGCCACGCGATACTTCTGTCCCAGCTTTTCAAGCTCAGCCATAACACAGTCAGTGATACACGGGGTGCCTTCATAACAAGACACAGAATTTGTTACCAAAGGCATATGCAGTCAATAAGATGTTAAAGGGATACATGGATACCTCAAGTTGCTAGAAAGATGATGCAAATGCAAGATAACAGAGTGACATGCTTACATTTTGCATAAAGGCAGTCCATCATTCCTTTCTCCAAATCCAGCTGCACAGGGGAAATAAAAGATTTAGCCAAACAGATTATTGTTTATGCTCTGGCAGTTAGCTTCTTTGTCATGTGTGCTAAACACAACCCCAAATTAATGGATTCCACCCGGGCTCATAAGGAATATCCGTATTCCATAGACCATAGCAAAGACATATAATATGGGAAGACATGTGGTGATTGTCACAAGTAACAGTTACAACATGATTCCAAGTGACCCAGCCTCAGGGATGAAAGTCATTGTTCGTGTTGCTAAAACAGGTTACAGGTCACCCTTTAAATTAAACCCTAAATTGACAGCCAGCCTAACTATTTGCTCTGTGGCAAGTCGCAGAGCTTCACAAAAAATTGAGAGTGGGGCATGCTAATTACATATTGAAAAAAATCCTTTGTTGAAGGAGACAGATGATCATTCATACATACTAAAAATATATACATCATAGTGGAGTTTTCCATGGTTTAGGGGGTAAGGACCCAACCTGACCTCCATAAAGCTCCACCAACTACATTTGCTTTTGCGGTCAATAAATGTTTCAGTATCTTCATATAAATATATCCATGTTAGTGTTGCTCCTTCATACATATACATGTGGTCTAAATGCTATAACCAAGTGATATTGCAAACCCTGTTTTAGTGACAACCTAGCATAGAGATCAGCTAAATTTTTGGACAAGCACCTAAAATCCAACTTCTGCTTGGAGAACGTTGTATGGATTTAAACTTCTAATGATGTAAAACAACAAAGCCTTAGGAAGTTAAGAGTTCTAAATGCTATAACCAAGTGAAATTGCCAACAACTGTTCTTGTGACAACCTAGCATACAGATAAGCTAATTTTTTCAACAAGCAACTGAAATCCAACTTACATTTATGTAACTTAAAAATGTTCAAACTGTTTGCCGACCAAATGAAGCAGCCAGCAAGATTATGTTGGTCACACGGAACCAATTAACAAAAAAAAACACAAGCTAATTCAACAGCAAACCTTGTTCTGGATGGAAAAGTTGATGAAGTTGGTGTCCACAATCACCCGATAAGGCGGCCCCAGCGCAGTGTTGTAGCTGAAGAACAGAGCCGACGAAACTTGCGGCCTGCGCACCATATACCAAAACGGCATAACCAATCCAAACAAGCATACGAAACTGAGACCCAAGATCACATCGCAGACAGCTACTCACACATTCCGGCCGAGCTTCTCCTTCTCGGCGTCCTTCTTATTGTGGTTCAGCACATCCTGCTTGTACCTAACACACACAGAGAAATTAGGGTTTTGGGTGGCGAGAACTGAACTGCAGGGGAGCGGATGCGGAGGGGGGGAGATGGTTGCGGCTGCCTTACTTGTTGATAGTCTTCTTGCTGATGATCTTCTTCACCGCCGCGAACTTGGGCCCCTTGCTCTTTGACCTCCCCATCGAGACCCAAACCCTAACAACCGCGGGTACCTCGCTCTCGGCGGCGACGGCGGCGGCGGCGGCTCCCTCTGATGCCTCTCGAAGACGGCGAGCGAGAAAGGGTTTGCGGGCTTGCGGCTTTGCGCCTCTGAGAGGAAGAAAGGCTTCTGATGGTGGGCCTAGTTGTCATAGACGCTCTTATTGGGCTCCAGCATCTTGTTGGGCCTTTTCTGCTCGGTCCAGCCCAATGAGATGTTCTCTTGGGCCGTTTATGGGAAGCTGGTTGGATCTGACTGAGAGTGTTGTGCGCCGTGCGCGTCGTCTCGTACTCTCGTCGGCAAGGGAGAGAGGAGGAGGCGGAGGATGGCGGCGGGGGCCGCGACGGCGACGCTCCGGTGGGTGCTGCAGATGCACCGGGACGTGCCGCGGGCGGCGCGGTTCTACGCGGAGGGGCTCGATTTCAGCGTCAACGTCTGCACGCTCCGCTGGGCCGAGCTCCAGTCGGGGCCGCTCAAGCTCGCGCTCATGCACACCAACGACAGGTTCGATTACCGCTCTGCGCTCTTCCCGTCGTGTTCTGTTGTTCGTAACAGTTCGGTGTTGGGAGTTGATTGACGGAATGCGGCGGAGGGGGGCGATCCTCCAGCGGCGTTCCGCCGTGGTGGTGCTACGAGCTATGAGGTTTATGTGTTCGATGAAATGCGTGTGTGGATCACTCGGTTTTGGTCAGATACTGTAAACGTCGATGGTGGCATGTGATATTGCACAGTGTGAGATGCTGGGCCTAGTTGGTTTAAGTAGAAATGCAGTCGATTTTCATCTGATCCAGCTGTGAACTTTTTTTTTCTCCGAGAACAGGAAGTGCTTTGTCCTGTAATTCTCATCCTGTGCATACAAACTGGGGTTCAAAATTCCTTCTTTTCCTTCGGCACCTAGCAGATTAGCTTGGCACAGGTTAGATGGAGTGAGCACTAAGTGATTGTTCTGTTGCACGCTTGTCCCCCCTTGAAAAGCGGTAAATTGGTATCGATTTAGTGTGCAGGAGTGCAGGACAAATGTCAATGGATCCTTCATTTCTGGGCAATGATTTGCACTTTACAGCTTACTAGTTGGCTTTGCAGGTTGAGCCTTTTTTTTTAGTAAAAGGATCTTTTGTTGATGTGCTTGTTTAGACCCTTGGACTGACCATTGGATGTGTGCGTGAGTCCAATAAGTTCTGCACACTTTGCAACTCCCAAAACAAAATAGCTCTGTAGTTTATGGAAGGGTATTGGATCTGCGAGCTTGTTAGTTCTTTAGAAAATAATGACCAAGCTGAGTGATAACCCTATATTCCAAAATATTGCTTGAAAATACACTTCATTACATTTCCATAGCTTCTTGCAGTGTTGCTGGATCAAGAACAGTTATGGTACTCAGATATTGTATGAAAACAAATGGTTAATTATTGAATCATTTTTCTCCTTGAAGCTTTTATCAGTTTTTCTTGTGGACTTAAAATTTCATCATCACATGAATATAAGATAAGCAAACACCTTATATGTTAGGAAAGAAAAATTTGCAATTGCAAAATGCATGTTCTTTAGACATTATAGCATGGTTGACTAGTGTATGAAATTGTAATTGTCTAATGTTTCGAACATATTTGCAGCAATCTTGCGTCGCAGAGAGTCTATTCTTCAATGCTATCATTCACTGTACCAGACATTAACAGTACAGTTTCAAAATTAATGGCACTGGGAGCTGAGTTGGATGGACCGATCAAATATGAGATCCATGGAAAGGTATTATGCCTCTACGCTCATAATTCCGACGTATGGTGGTTGTTCTCATGATCCCTTTGGAAACATCTTATGGCATTATATTTCCTTGGAATTCCTATTTGTTTGTACACAGGTTGCAGCCTTACGATGCATCGATGGGCACATGCTAGGCCTTTACGAGCCAGCTTGAAGAACTCATGCCACAATGAAAGTAACATAAAGCCCCTCTAATCACTCGCAAATGACTGACTTGTGCGTTCATTTGCTCCCGACAAAAGATCTTTCGACGTAAGTTAACTGACTGGACCTGAATGTTTTCTGAAGTGCCAGGGCTCCTTTGTTAGCAAAATCATGTGTAGATAGCGTACGGGAACAGAGCATATGTTTCAGTCTCTGCCTTGTATTGCTGGCTGTGCTGCACATTTTCTCAAACTGAATGCACCTAACAGTTCATGACGGTCAGTTATTTGCAGCTAAGTCCATCAAAAGTAGTATCTCCGGTGGTTTTGCTTGGTCGTGAACTTGGATGGGTCGATCTGGCAATGTATCTAATTCAACAGTAGTATCCCTGCTCATCAGTGCAATGTATCGCCTTTGGATATCATGTAATTGAAAATCTGATATAAGCACTTACTGCTTTGGCAGTTGTACGCTGAACAATTGCTTTTCACTACAACATCCTTTCTGTATCCGATTAAACTTGCAATCTACTGCACTGGTCTGTTCTTTCTTCACTTCAGTCATCTTGGGTGGCCTCTTCACTTGAGGTTGCCAGAATGGAAACTATGGTCCTGCAGATAAAACGCATTACGCTTGCCCCAGCGCGTGCATAATCCATGCGACTGCTCTTCTGTTCTTGGTCTCGAGAGCATCATGGCTGTACGAGCATGGCACGCTTCTCATGTCACCAGAAAACCCGGCCAGAAAGGCACAAGTATTTGCGGGGAACGCGCACCGGGGATTACAGCTGACACCAACCTCCGTCCAAGCAGAGAAACCATCACGAGATCCAGGGCTCCAAGGCATCGGCATCGAGCAGCCAACCTGCTCCCACTCGCACCCCATTGTCAACGGGGCGCCGCCCTGCAAATGCCAATCACCTTTTACCTTGGTCCATGGCCGTCATCTCATATAACAAAGCTGCCAGCCTCCCAATCATTCTGCTTCTGCTGCAGCTGCTAGGCTGCTGCGAATGATACACTGATCGCAAAGTTGGAGGAGCCCACAGCCTAGAGCAGTAGCATCATCAACTGCTCCTCTATGGAAAAAAAGAATGGAATGCGTGGTTGTCTTGTCGTCAGATGAGCTCCCTGAACCTGAAGACAACGCCACAGCGGGAGTTGTGCGCCTGCTACCGGAATCGTCGGATGGTTTGGCCACTTGTCCTCGGCAGTTGCCGGAGGGAAAGGCTAGCTTGATCAAAGCGTCTGCCTCTGTTTCTGGTGAGGATAAGCACCAGCTCTCGTTCAGTGAGCATGAGGAGTTCAGGTGAAACCAAACTGGACTGCGTGCATTGACACTAATCGTCCAGGGCCATTGACACCGATGGCCTTCTAAATAAAGCAAGCTCAATTCCCTCTCTGCCCGGCTTGGCCACCTCCTCTCCTCTCCTCTCCTCTCCAAACCACCACCATTCGATTCCTCGCCGTCGGGATGGCGGCATTCTGCCGCCGCCGTCGTCACACGCCGCCGCGGAGCTAGCCATCGAGGAAGACGAGGGGCACGCCAATGGCCATGGCGTCCTTGTCGCCGCTCGTGCACGCCGTCGTCCTCGCCGCGTTCTTCTTGCGTACCCGCGCGGCGGCCCAGAGCCGCGCCGCGAACATGTCGGCCGTAGAGGCCGCCGTCCGGGACCGCGCGCTCGAGCTGCTCCACGGCGGCGGCGCGAGCCAGCTCGTGGACGTGACCCTCCCGTCGAGCCTCGCCGGCGTGGGCGTCGAGGCCTCGGCGCTCCGCGTGCGCAGCAACGCGCTCTGGGCCGACGGCGTCAACGCCACCACCGGTGCCGGCCCGTCCGGGGTCGGGTTCACCATCCCGCCGCGGGTCCTCCCGGCCCCGTTCGCGCGCCGCGTTGTGATCGTCTTCGTGCGCTTCATCGGCGGGAGCAACGTGACGTCCGCGTTCGCCGCGCCGCCCGGTTACGCGCTGGCGGCGCCCGTGGCCGGCCTCCTCGCGTTCGACGCGTCCGCGGGGCCCGACGGCGCCCGGGTCTCGCTCCGGGCGCTCGGCGCGCCGGTGCGCGTCGAGTTCAAGAACCTGTCATCGTCGTCGGCGGCGGGGAAGGGGTTCAACGCCACCGCCGCACGGTGCGTGACGTTCGCGGCCGGCGGGGAGGTCGCTGCCACGCACGCCATGGCGTCGGGCACGGCGTGCGCGGTGACCGGCACGGGCCACTTTGGCATAGCGGTGCGGGTGGCCGAGACGCCGCCGCAAGCCTCAGCCTCGATCGTGAGGGCGAGATGGTGGGCGTGGACGGTGGGGGTCGGCGCCGGCGGCGTGGTGGGAGCCAGTGGCTTGGCGCTCTCCGTGGCCGGCGCGGTGAGCTGGAGCAGGAGGCGGCGGAGGGAGGAGATGGAGCGGCGGGCGATGGCCGGGGAGGAGCTCGGGAGGATGACGGTGTGCGGGAGCAGGATGCCGTCCGCGAAGGTGATGAGGACGCAGCCGGAGGTGGAGGAGAGCCCGTCGTGGCGGTAGGCGTCCCTGAGCACCTCTCCGAGTTGCACCGGCCGGCGCCAGCTCGTGTGCGAGGTTTTTGTAACGTTCTGCTTCGTGTTTAGGTGTGTTTTTCATCAGCTTACAGCATGAGATACTTGTATAGTACAATGTACTTTTCCCAACTTCCATTACGACTGAAATGAAGCCATGGAGGTTTGCAGTAAAATAGAGATTCTTCAGTACACTGCAACACTTCATTCATTCCATCTTATGTTAGTTCATAACAATTTCTCCAGAACATAAGGAGAATTGTGTGTCATTATATTAAGAAAAAAATAGTCCAGTGCCGTAGGAATAGTTGTTTATTTTTAAACCAAGATGGTTCTCAACAAGGATGCATACTCAACAAGAAAAGAATTGCCACCACCACCATAGAAATACCATGCATATGGCTCCAGTCACAGAACGAACAAAAACCGAGCACGAGGGAGCTGAGAAGACTTTGTTGCAAAAATTTTATATACACCGTGATTTATTAGAAATCGAAGATACATCTTAAAGTTTGAAGTATACCAAACCATGGCTGCAGATTCCAAGTGCCTCCTATCAGCATTTATTAGCTTACTATTGCAGGGAAAAACAAGCTCTGTTCAGGACCCAGCAACCACCATGGAAACAAGTTGCCCGCACGCTGCTCAAAATTTCAGGCAGAAACTGGATAACATATGGGATGTGAGCACAAATTTTGTATCTCTTTCTAGAGACTGCAGGGAGTAAACATACATAATTGCATAATCATAACTTACTCTAAATATTTCCATTCGATGTGTATGACCAGTATTCTTTCACAAGCTCGCGGAAGAGAGATCCTTCTGTTTCCATGAGCTTCATAGGTCTTTCATACTCCACTACTTTCCCTGGGAGAAAATTAAACTCCTTAGTATGAACTATGAAGTATATGCTGTATTGTAATACTGTCTTGAGAAAGACCTCTTCATAGTGAAAAAAAATGAAAAGAAAAGAATAGAAAGTCAATTTTCTGCTTCTAAAAAACATTTTTTTAAAAAGGATATTTCAGTTCCGAGCTTCAGATTTATTGTTCACTGTTGGAAAACTTGGTAGGGAACTGATGCAGAAAGGGCTAAATTAGTGAAGAGAAAAGGTTTTGTCACTTATACCAATTACCAACAATATACTTGGTTTCAGCCATACTGTCCTCATTCAGTAGACAAGTATATAAGGGGATCACTGTATCTCTACTAAACTAGTGAGAAAGAAACATACCGTCACTCATTGCAAGTACCATGGAGCAGTCCATAACGGTTGGTATACGATGTGCGACCGTGATAACAGTGCAATCCTTGAACTCTGTCCTGATTGTTTTCTGAAGTATAGCATCAGTTGCATTGTCTATAGAAGCTGTGGCCTCATCGAGAACTAATATACGGCATCTTCTCAAAAGTGCGCGTCCCAAACAGAAGAGCTGCCTTTGGCCCATGCTCCAGTTCGACCCATCTTCGACAACTATACAGCAAGATGTCTGTCAGTACAGCGCCTAAGATAATTGCAGATGCTACAAAAAAAAAAGACACCATCCCTAAAAACTTTGCCAACTATTTTACCAACATGGCAGAGCGTAAGTTTGTCATCTGGAGGGAAGATGATCCTGATAGAGTCGAGCTTAAGTTCAATACCTAACTACAGGAGGACCTGCTATAGGAGGAGATTCATCACAAAATGGACTCTGCTAGAGCTAATTTTTTTCTGGCATGGTCCCAATCTGAAAAGAAAATACCATATGACAAGTTGGGAAAGGATTGCTACACCCAAAAGAGTTGGGGGTTTGGGATTCACAAATACTAGAGTGATGAATAAATGTCTGCTCTCAAAATGGATTTTCAAGGTTGAAAGAGGAGATAACAGCATTTGTTGTAATCTCTTGCGAAATAAATATCTTAATGAGAAAGGTTTTTTAGCTGTCATAAAAGGAATTGTTCCCAGTTTTGGAAAGGCTTACAGGAATCACAAGACTACTGTAATAGAGGGCAGATATATGTGGTGAGGGATGGTAAGAAAACCAGATTTTGGCTGGATGTCTGGTTAGGTGACTGCCCCCTGAAAATTGTCTTTTCAGAAATTTTTGAAATCTGCAATCAACAAAATTGGTCGGTTTTTGAGGTGCTTGAACAAGGTGATATCAATTTGACCTTCCGGAGAAACTTTGGAGACAGAGAGATGATAGAGTGGGAAGAACTACTGACTATGGTGGCAAATGTTTCTCTGTCAGATGAACCAGACACAGTGAGATGGGCTTTGGAAAAATCTGGCGAGTTAAATACATCTTCTTTGTATGATGAAATGACTTACACTGGAATCACCAATAATTGGATAGTGAATATGTGGAGAGCTAAACTCCCTTTGAAGATAAAAGTCTATGGCAGGTTTGCAATGACAGAATACAATCAGCAGAACAATTGGCTAAGAGAAATTGGCCAGGAGGGATAGAGTGTAAACTTTGTGGACAATTAGAGAACAGATCATTTTATCTTTAACTGTGCCATTGCACAATTTATATGGTGTGTCTGTAGAAATGTGTTTGAGTGGAATTCTACTGTGCCAACTATTGTGTGTAAGGTGCAAATGGAAAACCCATTTTTTTGGGTAGAAGTCAAATATACTGTGCCAACAGAATTACAGAGGAAACAAGATCTCCTACCAAGTGAATCCAATCCCTGTTCCTTCTCCTGGACAGCTTCAAGCAACTGACATTTGTCAAGAACCTGTATCAGAGTAGCAACTAACCACTTTAGTGATCCTTTTGAAGTTTGATGAAGATGTACAGATGTCATCAGAAGATGTACACATGCCATAAATTATTTTATTCACTCCATTTTGATAATATTTTTGAAATTTCAGGATTGTTGACCATTATCTCACAGTAACTGAACTAAATTGTCTAGGACAACAATAGAAGAAGTGACCTCACTATTTCAACATTACTTATGGTTCCATCAGAGTAATTTTTTGTCACTGTAACTTATCTGAACAGTTAGTAGGCTGAGAGAAAAATATATAACCGGTCAAGAAAATAACATGTTACCTCCCATATTTGCTGGTCTGAGAACTGCCCAAGTGGATCTAGGTTATATCTTATGGTACCATGAAAAAGTGTTGGGTCTTGTGGAATGATGCCCAAACGAGAACGCAGATCATGTAACCCTATTTTTGTGATGTCTACAGAGTCTATTATTATTTTCCCTCCAGCTGGCTCGACTAGACGAAACAATGCACCAATTAAAGTTGTCTTGCCACTTCCTGTTCGACCAACTATGCCAATCTTATCCCCACCTTCGAATGTGCAAGTGATTCCATGTAGTACAAGAGGAGCATCTTGTCTATACCTAATCTGTCGAATGAAAATAATTCATGTTAATTTGCTGGTGCCTATAACTCACAAAACGCTTCACCATATGAGGCATACATATAAATATTTATCTTTCTGTTACCTTCAAATCTCTAAGCTCCACCCTGCCAGCTTGGGGCCAGTCTGGTGATGGCCGATTTTCTTCAATACTCTCTGCCGCTTCACTTGGTATGTCCATGTACTGGTTCACCCTTTCCACAGAGATGATTTGATTTGCAAGCTGGCACTGATTTTGGATGGAGAAAACAAAGGACATATTTAAGGACAGGCCATATGACAATGCCATTCCTACAAAGCCTGCACAAGTACGAATTGGAATAATTAGTGTTTCTGGTTGCAATACCGCAATCTTCATAACATGAATAATACAAATGGATATAGTTTTGTATTTTCTGATTCATAATTCGTCTTGGCTGTCATTTTGCACTTCTTAGGCCCAAATTTGGGTGGTGGTGGTGGGGGAGGGGGGGGGGGATGGTACCTTGAGAAAGGTTCTGCATTATTCACTAAATATGGCCTGCCTAGCAGGCTTGAAAAAATCTTATATTAGTCATGAACTCATGATTCAGCATTCTCAAGTATAGATAGAAAGATCTTGATACTTCATGGCTTTATTTCAAGACGCTATTGAGACTTATCGAAGAAAAAAATTTGTGACGCATCTAACAATTTGTTGCAGTGCAAATCCAAGAACGAAAGGTTAAGCATGCTGTTTTTGTAACACATACACAAGGAAAAAAAAGTGCATCTAACAATTTGTTGCGGATCAAATACAAGAATGAAAGTTTCAGCTTGCTGTTATTTTAACACTTTGCCTGTGCAGTGATAGTTGCTCACCAGGGCTAAAAGTTCCCGGAGGAAGAAGAGCCATGACAAAGGCAGAAAAGGAAAGAACTGCAGCACTCATTGTCTCCAGACGTTGAATCAGCCATTCAGTTGCTGCGAAGTTATAGAAGTATGGACCAGCATTCTTGTCTACAAGCTCCAAATTTTTTTGGAAGAAACGATCCTCCTCCTCAAAGGCCCTTATAGTTATAGCCCCTGCAACCGATTCGCCCAAGTGATTAGCCAGGGCAGATTTGGTAGTGCCATTGATCCTCATCAATTCCTTAGCTGACGCTAAATAGTACCTCTGCATGACAAAAAATAAGATATTTCAGTCAATTGCGACTGTGAATAGTTAAACCCCTTGGATGAAAATAGCAGCAAATCGCATAACTGGTATATGAAATAACTGTGAAATTGTAGCCAACCAAATCAAACAAATTTACCTGCAACCTGATTGCCAAAACTATCATTGGCACTGAGATGAACAAAACTTGCCAGGTAACAACAGCCAATACTCCCAGATTGCTATATGCATTTAAGCTGGCACTAATGCTAAACATGAAGGCGAATGGAACATCAAGGTCAACAATACTCAAATCTGAAGAAACCTGCATAGCAAAATAGCAAGTTAATCAATGAATAGAAAATTTCCAAATGTAAATAGAACTTGTCTTTCCAATTCATTTCAGGATACTTACCCTACTAAGTACCCTTCCTAAAGGGGTAGAATCAAAAAAGGACATTGGTGCACGGAATAATGAGTTGAGTAACTGTGAAAATAAGGATCTTGATGTCTGAACCCCAAGAGAAACCATCGCTAATGATCTAGATAGCAAGAAGAACATCGTACAAACTCCAATAGCGATGTAAACAGAAATCAACTTCAGTGTACTAATACCAGTACTCTGGACATTAGCTGCCATCCATGAATTCTGTGATATTTGTCCAGCTATGAAAACCAAGTGGGAAATAACACAAAGAGAGGCATATAAGTAGCCTTTGCTCTGACACAGGTATATGATATAAGGCTTGAGACCTGTATCACCAATGTCCCTTTCTTCTGTCTTGATCAGTTGATCTGCTGGTGATTTCTTCAAAGTCTCTCTATATCTGCTTCCATGAGAATCATTTGTCTCCTTGATTGATATTTCCTTTGCTCTGTTGGGGGTTACTTTGTTAAGATCTGAGCCACCAATAGTATCTTTGTGGGCATTTACAAGGTTCTGAAATTCTTGACAATATGCTAAAAGATCTTCATAAGATGCAGATCGAATAATTTCACCATCTGACATTAACTGCCAAAAAACACTAGTTTTAGATGACATCAACAAACAAAAACAGTTGCTAAAATAAATATAAATCATGGTCTAGTGGCAGGACTGAATATCTTGGCATACTTTTTTTTCCTTTAAGTTTGGTTCTGAAATTCAACTCATCATGCTTAATGCTGACATTTCTTATTGTTCAGTTATTAGCTTGAAAGCTGAACCACTAAAATCATCTTAGGTATGAAAACTTGCTTGCTGCAAAATGCACATGCACTCAGAGTGATTAGGATCACATGTGAAAGCATACCAGAATGGAATCAAACACAGGTAGAAAATCAACTTGGTGAGTCACCAAAAGAACAGTCTTGTCTGATAGAGCTCCCATGACATATTCCTATAGAAAAGGTCAACATTTTAAAACAGTCTACAGTCAAATAGTATATTGCAATTCACAATTACTTTGTGGTCCTTACATTAAACAGACTTGTTGCTGTGTGGGCGTCAACAGCACTGAAAGGATCATCAAGAAGATAGATGTCTGCATTTTGGTATAACGCACGAGCAAGCTGAACACGTTGCTTCTGGCCACCACTAAGATTTACCCCTCTCTCCCCAATTTGAGTACGGTCTCCATATGGCAACATTTCAAGGTCCTTTACTAAAGAGCACCTCTCAAGCGTTTCTTGGTATTTTTGCTTGTCCATTGAAGATCCAAAGAGAATATTGTCTTGCACAGTTCCTGTTTGGATCCAGGCGTTCTGAGAAACATATGCAATTTTTCCACAAACTTGAATCTGAAATATATGACAAGTAACTAATTTGAATAAGTTCCTAGGAAAAAAGAATAAATTAGCATATGTTGGCACTATTATTGAGAAAAATAATTGTAACAACCATGCCAAACTTATGATTCTGTTGTCATGTGATGTATTTTGACAAAGAAATTAGCAACTAAGGTTCTGAAATCTGAAGTGCACTCTGATAAAATAACATATGTTGGCACTTTGACAAAAAGGAACTCAATGGAAGTTCCCTTTTCTTGGAGGAAGCAAACTATATCATACAGTAAAAAATTAAAAAAAAATCTAGTATTTTCTATTTCATAAATATGAAGGTAACAGAAAAGCATACCGTGCCTTCAGTTTTCGGGACCTCTCCGAGAACTGCAGCCAGAAGTGTTGACTTTCCTGATCCTACCTCACCACAGATTGCAACCTTCTCTCCAGCTTTGACTACCAAATTTAGATTCTTTAGAGTTGGTTTTGATGGGTTGTCATCCCACGAGAAACTGCAGGAGTTTATCACTATTGGAAACTCAGTGCCCGCACAGTATTTCTTCCTAACTTGTCCATTCAGCTCAGGTGCATCAAGAAACTTTGTTATCCTAGTGAAAGCAACTTTAGCTTGTATCACAACCCCAATAACATCTGGTATCTGCCTAATTGGATCTTGAACCAGGCGGAGAGTTGCTACAAAGGTGAAGACGTTGCTAGCATCAAGAGGAATTTTCAACAGATAGCATGCCAGGAATGTTGCAGCTGAAACCAAAACAGGTGATGACCAGAACAGGAAACTGTTGTATGCTCTCCTAAGCTGGAATGCTGACAGCCACTTGTATTCAACCTCTCTTAATCCTTCAATGACCTTCTTGAAATGAGCTTCCCATGCATAAAGTTTCAAGACCTTCATATGAATTAAGGACTCTGTCATTGCCTTCAGTCTCGCGTCTTGTGCTTCCATAAGTTTACTCTGAAATTTGTGTTGCAGCTTGGCCAGTGGAGCATTGCAAAGTACAGTGATGATGATGACAACCAGCGATGCGATCATAGCAAGACCAACTGCATTATACAGAATTACAAGAGCAATGCAAAGTTGGACACTTGTTGACCATGTCTGATGGAACCAGTATGGGAATTCCCCAATCCGGTAGGCGTCTACGGTGACATAGTTCATGATCTCTCCAGAAGAATGCTTCATTTTCGCTGAGTTTGATAGCTTCTGTTGTTTCTTATAGATAGCAGCTGATAGGAATGATCTCACTTGGAGTCCTAACCTCCGAGTACGGAAATACCACTGCCGTTGTGACAAAGATTCGCAACATTTGCAAATGAACATTGTAGCAGCCAACACATAACCTTCATATTTAAAGGAGCCTTTTCCAAGTGAAACATTGATGAATGCTTTCAGAAGCACTGGACCTGAGGATATTGCGAGCACCTTAAGCAATGCAAACAAACCTGAGACTACGATCCCACTTCTGTGGCAAGAAATGATAGTCCAAAAGACTGAGGGAGTGCCATGTGGCTGCAACTGCTTCTTCTTGTTCAGCTTCTCCAGAAACATCAAGTACTGGTTATATGCTCGATCTGAGGCACCTAAAAGTGGCATGTCTTTCTCCTCAAGGGGCTTCTCATAACCCATCTTCATTAAAGGATTTAACCACCAAAACGTCATAACGCTGAAAAACCCAGCTTTAGCGAAAGGTGTGACATGACTCTCTGAATCATCTGCATCATCAGCAGCCTCTGCGTTCAGGGGCTTATATAAAGCACTTCCAGTTCCTCCATTACCATTACCATCTTCCCTGATGTGCCAAATTCCATAGACAAGGAGTAGTAGTGCCCCTGGTACGAATAGAACATCTAAACAACCCTTCATTGCGACAGCCTTATGTGCAACCATGTTAATAACCGAGGAGCAGCAAACAAATGCAGCATATATGGTCAGCAGAACTGACCAAATCCGAACAGACGTCACTCCAAGGAACCTTGCTCTGATGCTGAAAGCGATGCTGATAAGGATCAAACTGAATCCCTGCAATAAGGCCACCAACCACCAGTGCAGCAGGTACACAGAGGCATCCTGACTGAAGTTCCTCCCCAACATCCAAAATCCAAGGCCGAGATAAACCAGACCCAAGCAGCCATTGAACACCACGCCAGCCAGCTGCAGCGGCGAGCTGCGGGCGAAAAGCTGCCGCGCAGGCGCTCTGCTCCTCGGAATCTTGACGAGCAGCTGGATTGCAACCACGACAGCGATCAGTGCTGCAATGCCAATCACCAGAATATGGTTCATGCAAGTGGAGGAGTCGAATAGTTCCTTCCATGCGCAGGAGGCCGCAGCAGCCTGCTTGGAGCAAATCGGGCTCCCGCACAAGTCCACCATCCAAGTACCTGACGGGCAATTTCAAAGAAACCCATTAGAATAACAATTTTAAAGAGTCCGTAATCAGCTACCGGCACAATGATCATCGTGTAATCATGCAAGGAGAGAAAGGCGAGAAAGAGGACAAACTTGTTCGGGAACCCATGTGTGCAGTGCAATCCCTGTTACGCCGTCGCGCGTGTCAGGACCCCTTCACGCCCTGCTGCGATCATGATGAACAGGTGTTCCAGTCAGGGGAAACAACAGATAAAAGTATCTAAAATTCATGCTATCAGTTGCACAAACTTGGTGGCACTCAAGACAGAGAACACAAGCGACCGCGATTCGAAGATCACACACAGGAAACGCGACCGCGATTCGAAGTCACTAAACCCACGACTGCGGTGTTCTTCAGAACCCGTTAGCACAACAAAAGGAAAAGAAGTTCGTTCAAAAAACAGCAAAAGGAAAAGAAGAAAAAAAGAAATACATGGGCAGCACGCAAGACAGAACGCAATGGACACATGCCGAAGGTCACAGTGCAAGCGAAAGCAACTCCAGGGTACTAATAAATCCACAACTGCGGTGTTCTTCGCAATCCATTAGCACAGCAACAAAAGCTAACTTTCAGAAAAACAGCAGCAGCAACAAAAAGAAAAAAAAACAAATACATGCAGGCACCAGTGATCATCGGCTACCTTACCTGCGATCGATCTGCCTCGCAAGGGAAAAAGAGAAAGATCAGACGGGCTATGGCGAGCAGTAGCACCTCTGGCGCGGAGGAAAAAACCCCAACCCAAAACCCCCACGAAACGCGGCAGCCCACCAGAAACGATGGTGTGGGACTCCGTCCGTCCGTCCCCGCTTCTTCTCACCGGCGGGAGCCCAGAGCCGGAGAGCCACCGCGCCCCGCTGCTCGAGGACGGGATCCAAACGAAGCAGCTAGCCAGCGACCGAGATCAACGATCGGGTCGGCAAGAAGAAGAAAAGGAAAACAAAAATCCCCCTCAAATCCTGAACCTTCCCATCAACGACATTTATATCGCGTAGAGAAACCAGTCACGAGTCCCCATAACCCGCGCTTACTCTTGCGCGACCCCTGCTCGTCGCCCACCTCGTGCTCTTCCTCGTGCGCAATATTGTATTGGAGTGACGCCGCGGGAGCCGAGCCAAACCGCCGCCTCGCCGGTCTCGCCTCGTCCTCGAGAGGGGATTATTGTTTGGTTCTCTCTCTTCTCTATCACATGGAGTATCTCACTGGAGTAGAGAGATCGGCGGCTAGTTTATACTAGGAGGGACGAAGGAGTAGGACGGAGCGCGCGCTTGTGGTGTGCAGTGGGCTGGTTCTGGTTGGTGATGGTGTCGTGCGATGCCTCAATGCCTGCCGGGTTACGGTGCCCCCCGTCACCGCTCACGTCGCCCGCCGCGATGGAGGCGGGGCGGGGGTGTGGGGGCTCGTCGCTTTATGCGCGCGGCCGATGCCTATGCCTATGCCGACGGCGACGTGCCGTGCCCCGCATCGCTTCCGATCCCTTGCCCCCCACCCTCGGCCCTCGCCGTCCGTCCAATCGGCAATCGCTGCGGGGTTCTGGCCGGGCGTGCAGTGTTCCGGTAGCTGGTAGCGGTCGGCCGCGCACGCGCAGCACGTGCTTTTCGGCTGGCCCTCGCGGGGTTAGGTTTGCTGGCTAGCGTAGTACGGTCCAGGCCGCCCGGAAACGAAGCCGGCTACGTACTGCGACTGCGATTGGGTCGGTCGGTCGCTTGCCCATGCCGATCGGCGCGCGTGTCACGTATACACTACGGGAAGCTAAAAATTGCCGAGTGTATTTTTTTGCCGAGTGTTTTTTTGCGAGCACTCGGCAAACAAGCTCTTTGCCGAGTGCCAAGCCAAAAACACTCGGCAAATCGGGGCTTTGCCGAGTGTCAAATAAAAAACACTCGGCAAAGCCCCCTCTTTGCCGAGTGTCAAAAAAAACACTCGGCAAAGAGGGAGATTTGCCGAGTGTTTTTTATTTGACACTCGGCAAAGCGCCGATTTGCCGAGTGTTTTTGGCTTGGCACTCGGCAAAGAGCTTGTTTGCCGAGTGCTCGCAAAAAAACACTCGGCAAAAAAATACACTCGGCAATTTTTAGCTTCCCGTAGTGTATACGTGACACGCGCGCCGATCGGCATGGGCAAGCGACCGACCGACCCAATCGCAGTCGCAGTACGTAGCCGGCTTCGTTTCCGGGCGGCCTGCACCGTACTACGCTAGCCAGCAAACCTAACCCCGGCGAGGGCCAGCCGAAAGCACGTGCTGCGCGTGCGC
>NC_028453.1:5056050-5092771 GCF_000263155.2 Setaria italica | reverse complement strand
GGAAAAAAAAATTGGAGAAATGTTTTGGCACCATTTCGGTCACGGTACGGATGTTTTACCAAAACCCGAAGGCATTTCCAGAAAGAAAGAACTCTTAACTTTGAGGAAAGGGATTGCCATAAGAATTTGGGAGTCAAAATGACGTCGAGTTTTGATTTAACTACAAAACTTTTTGTATAGTCAATAGAGAACATATATTATTTCATTTAAATTTTTGACAATTTTTTAAAACTGTTAGATATTTTTTAAATTTTTTTTAAAATATCTTTGCCGAGTGTCCTAGGTTAGACACTCGGCAAACAACCGTTCACCGAGTGTCACCCTAGGACACTCAGCGACCCTTTTTTTTTTCCCAACCACAAGGCCTTATCCCCGCACCGCACCCGGCCCCCTCGATCTCCTCCGCCACTACTCTCTCACCTCTTCCTCTCTCCCCTCGGCGCCCGGCGCCCCCCGCCCCGTCGCCCGACGCCCGGCCCCCAGCCCCGCCGCCCGGCGCCCGGCCCCCAGCCCCGCCGCCCGGCGCCCCCCCGCCCCGCCCGCCGCCGCCCCCTTCTTCCCCTCCGGATCCGGCCTCTCCTTCCCCGGCTCCCTCCCCTCCGGCCGGATCCGCGCCCCTTCTTCCCCTCCGGCGCGGATCCGGCGGCCCCCACCTCTCTCCCCTCCGGATCTGGCGCGTGGTGGCGGGCGGCAGCGGCGTGGTGGCGGGCGGCAGCGGGCGTGGTGGCCGGCGGCGGCGTGGTGGCCGTGGCCGTGGCCGGCGGCTGTTTCTGTTTTTTTTTATTTTTTCCGAAAATGTTTGCCGAGTGCTTTTTGACACTCGGCAAATCATTTGCCGAGTGCTCAATATTCGACACTCGGCAACTCCACCATTTGCCGTAGGAAAGTTCGCCGAGTACCGTTCGCCGAGTGTTACACTCGGCGAACTCTTTGCCGAGAGTTTTTCGGCCTTTGCCGAGTGCCTCAGGCACTCGGCAACCTTCCTGTTTCCGGTAGTGATAGTACGTCGTCAGGATGGCAACTGGGCGTTCGTCGTCGTGGCAGCCTTGACCTTCGTACGCTACAGGCTCGCTGCGACACGACACGCACGTTGCCGCCTCACAGTTGGCAAACTATAACTGGGCATGGACATCCCAGTTGCAGTAATGAGCGTGCGGTGTTCCTCGCCGCTCGGGGCTTGGACGCCTGCGAACAAAGCTTTTTTTGTCCCTTGGTCAATCGGAGTACGTGGATGGCGGCAACTGGTGGCAGGTCATAATGTGCATGGTGGCGCGGCCTGCCTGGCTCAGGGTGTGCGTGGCCCGGATGCCGTGGGCCACGCTCTCGGTTACACGATCACGACAAGCAGATGGTCCAGTCTCAGAGAACAAATTGTTGCACTACGGGGGTGTTTGGAATACTCACGTAGGTTCCTAAACAGGGATGCTAAAGGATGTTTGCTAAAGTTTAGCATCCTCATTTTCTTTAGCACCTTCAAGGAGTGCTAGGTTCACTGTCCATAATTTCCCACCGTTGCCCTCCTCTCTCTCCTCCCCGCCGCCATCCTCCTCCACCCGGCCCCGCCACCTCCGCCCGGCCATGGATCTCCTCCGGCTGCGGAAGCAGCAGGCCTTGTCAGGGTCGGGCTCCGCGTCGTCAGCATGGGAGGCGGCACGCGGATCTGGAGGAGGCGCGAGGGAGGAGCAGGGAGGGAGGCGGTGGCGGTGGTGGCAGGAGGGAAGGTTGGGCGGAGGAAATCCCATTGGCGTGGGCAGCTGCCTGCCGCGTCCGCTCCCACCACAGCCATGACCGCCGCCGCTGTGGCACCCGATGGAGGGTGCTGGGCCGGTGCGCCAGGGGACCGGAGCCAGAGCTTCCTTCTTTCCTATGGCGTCCGCGTCCGCGTCGGCATCGGCATCCTCCTCCACACCTTCAAGCTCGTGCGCCGCAGGTCCTTCGGCTTGCTCCTCGACCTCGATGTACCCATCGTCGATTGCGGGAATGACAGATGAATCGATTGCGGGAATTCTATTGGAGCTTGGGATTGGAGTTTCAAAGTTATGGCACTTGGTTTGGTTGTTTCACTGGAATAGAATTGGTGATTTTGCTGATGGAAATGTGCTGGAGGGCGGTGCACGCCCAGGGAGGAGGGAAATGAGGAGGTAATGTTGTCTTTTGCCACCAAAGGTGCTAAAGTTTAGCACTCTATCCAAACATGTCAAGATGCTAAACTTTAGCCCTCCATTTGAGGGTGCTAAACTTTAGCACTTGATTCCCAAATAGGGTCTATATATGGTGGAACAAATGTTCCACCTTGGAGGGGGAAAAAATAGTGTCCTACTTATCACGAAATAAATGTTTTGGTTGGTAGAAGAAGGAAGAAAGTTTGTGTCCTACTTTATCACGAAATAAATGTTTTGGTTGGTAGAAGAAGGAGGAAACTAACAAACTCTTGAGAAGAAGAAGAAGAGAAGAAAACATTTCATAATTATTAACAAGTAAAAAATTATACCCGGGTGTCTACGTCTAAATTAAGCACTTCTATAATAGTGACCTACAGAGATCTGTAGTATTCCCAGCCAAATCCCATTGAACATTTCCCCGGTGAGCCGGGCGTGATTTGGTCGTGCATGCATATGAATATATGATACTGTAGTAGATAGTACTGTCAATTATACTATATGAGTAGTATATGCAACAGCCTCGATCAGAGGAGAGGGATCGGAGATTTGTCTGGATCTTTGCACGATTCTGTGTTGCCTGCCTGTCTGACCAAATAGATCGATCGATGCCGGCCTGTCCATACTCCAACTCCGGCAGGTGGTGGCGGTGCCAAGTTTAATTTCTCCACCGCTCCTCTCCTCGTCCATCGTCACCGGCCGCCGTCGATCATCGTCGTCTTCCCGGTGTCGACGTCCCAACCATCACCCACTTTTCCTAGCCTGACGAGATCGAGGACGAAGACGGCGATGTCAAACAGGATAATAACAAAGAGCTGGCGTTTAACAAAGAGCTGGACAGCTGGTAGTAGATCGAGATCGAGCTAGCATGCGTATGTACTCCTGCTAGACGCCAGCACTGGATCGTCACCACGTCCACCGAGCGTCGTCTGATGCAAATGTGTCGCTATTGTATTATAAACCTATGGCACTTGACTACTTTCAATTGATTTTGCAAATGTGTCGCTATATCTACTTTCTCCGTCCTAAATTACAATTCGGTTTGGATACTCTAGATATATTACTTTTGCTATGTATTTAGATATAAGTATATATCTAGACGTATATCAAAAATTATGTACTTAGAAAAATCAAAATAAATAGTAATTTAGGACAACACATGTGATGGATGTAGATATACTTTCCGATCTCATGCGATCCTTCCTTACCACTCCACCTACACAACACATGTGATGGATGTAGATATACTTTCCTTCTATTGAAGTAAACCCGTGGAGAGACCTTTAATACCGGGTTATACCACCACCCGGTACTAAAATGACTCGGATGGTGTTATGATCCGGTACTATGCTCCTAAAACTTTTAGTACCGAGTCATAACACCACCCGATACCAAAGGTACCTTTTAGGGCCGGGTGATGTTACGATCCCGTACAATTCCGGCGACCAATTTTGAATCCGGAACTAACCAGTCCTCACATCGAGGACGAATGATATTTTTAGTAGTAACGTATACAGTGTCGTCACGGCAGCCTTGACCTTCGTACGCTACGGGCTCGCTGCGACACGTACGTGTACTGCCGCCTCACACAAAGTGCGTGGCCATGCATGGACATCCAGTGGCAATAATGACTCTGCGTTGGCCTCGTGCCTTCTTGCGAACAAAGCTTTTGTCCCTTGGTCAACCGGAGTAATGTGCATGCATGGCGCGGCCTGCCTGTGGCTCGGGGTGGATGTGCAGTGGTCAGTGGACTGGGCCACGCTGGTCGGTTAGACGGTACCAGGAGCGATTCGCGGGCACACCTTCACGATGAGATTCGACGAACGGATCGATGGTCGGAAACTTTATTGCACCTTGCATGGTGGAAGAAACGTTCCATTTTGGAGGAAAAGATTGTCCTACGAGGAAACAAATAATGTTTTGGTTGAGAGAAGAAAAATTGTCTATACGAAGAAGTAAATGTTTCGTAATTAATTAATAAAAAATTAGTGGAAGTGCACGTGCCACAAGCATGTGTACATGACAAATAATTGTTATTAATACCAAAAGGAAATATTAGAGCCTTTCAAAATTTGACGAAATATATGCCGGGTACAAGGAAAAGGATACAAATACCATTCCTAATTGGCAACTCAGTATATTTTGTTTGGGAATATTAACCAAGATAAACATGCATGAAGCAAATCAAACACCAGTGCTGGAGTATAAGGAAAGAAATACAAAGACAATTCCTAATTGTCATGGTGCAATTTGGTAGCTGGACAAGATTTGTTTTTGGTGAGAAATTAAATGTCACACGATTCTAGTATTTTAGAAATCATGCTATCCTACCTGAGCAAGAGTAAACAGACACACGGGAGGAGGATCAGCATAGGATAGAAATATATGAACTTTTCAAACATCCAGAACCTTGCCGTCGAGCAATAATGATTAAGCAGAAGCTTGTTTCCAACTTCGCTAGGAAATATAACACAAATATTTGCTCTCATATACAACATGTACCCTGACACGCGTAGAAACCGTCTACAGAGATATATCCAATCTAAATTGTCTCCTGCATTTCCAAGACTCTTCATGTACCAGAAGCCGTTGTGCTTCACAATCTTGAAGCATATTGAAGTTGCAGGAACAATATATAGGGTTACAAGAAACCTCATGATAATATAGATATCAACGCATCTTTACCTATATCTCATAATAATATAAATTATAATCTATAAAACTTACAATCCATGTAGACAATATTCTTTGTTCCCTTTCTAATGGGATCCATATCTTTATTTTTTCAGCAAGAACCCATGTTATCTCACAAGAAACACCTCTAGATAGCGCCACATATAGTTGCCCATGAGAAAAAACAGGCTTGGGAAAGTAGATACCTACGTTTGATATTGTTTGACCTGTGCTTTGTTAATGGTCATAGCGAAGCTCAAGCAGATGGAAGCTGCACCGACAACCACAATAGGAGAGCCCAAATAGGCATAATTATTTGAGATAGCTAGGGAAAGTTAGTACTACCAGCATGCATCATTCGAGATGGCCGAAATATAAGTGTACAACATAAATCATCCATCGGAACATTCATGACTACCAAATACATATGCATGCATCTCTACTGCTTAGACCACAAATTTAAGCCATTTACGATAAAAGAAACGCAACTAACGAAATAGATACATATAAAGGCAGCAAAGGGCAAGACATGATGTGTTTACTTACCAAGAAAAACATCTTCGGATGTGCACCTATAGTAGATGTTGTTCTCGCCCTCGATGTGCCGCTTCAGGTGGTTCCCTTCGTAGACGCCGATCTCCTAATAACTTGCCAAAGTGACGAGAACGCTCTCATCCTGATCCCTGCGTGCAGCGTCAGTAGCCGGGCAGATTATTCCCTGCGGGCATCGTCAGGGAGTCCATGCAATACAAGCAGACAAGGCAGCGTGCAAAGAGATGGATGGATGGATGGATGGATGGATGGATGGATGGATGGATGGGCAACGGATGTGGGATTACCTGTCTACAGATGGGCACGGCGAACGCCTCGGCCGCTTGCTCCTCGTCGTTCCTGTGCAATTGCTAGGGTTAGACAGACGTCGTCGTCATGCCAACGATGCCGATTACGATCTCCTCCACCCGGGCGCGACAATGAAGACGATCAAATCCACCAGAGCAACGATGTAGAGAGAACCAGATGTGCTTCGTAGAGGGCATATGGCGTCGCAGCGGCCTAGCAAATCACACCAGAATAAGGCGAACTCGTCGATGCAACGGCCCGCCGTCTCTCTTTTCCCAACATGCAACCATGCTATCGACTGGGGCTGGCGGCACGGCGACGGCTGGCTATCGGCGAGGCCGCCCGTGGCACAAGCGGCAAGGGAAGACGATCCCATGGACAAAAAGGCAGAGGGCAGCGTTGGGACGGCTAAAAAGGATTGCTGGGCCTGCAGCAGCACCAGAGCTTAATCACAGCAATGATGCATGGCAATTATCACGTCATGCATGGCAATTATCACGTCATGCAAGCAAGGAAAGGATCAGGCAACGATTGATTGCAAAACTTTCGTTTAGGAAAGAATCAGGAAAGGAAGGCAACGAATTTAGGAAAGAATCAGGAAAGGAAGGCAACGATTGATTGCACGAACGCCGCGGTAATTGCGCAATCACGTGAGGGGCCACGATGTGACCGATTGGTGGGTTACGTGGAGAAGGAACTACGTTAATCAAGGAAGGCGCGCGATGGGGTAGAGCCGGTGGGTAAGTGCTTAGGCGCGGTGAAAAAAATCAGCGCGATTTGGCAGAAACATTTTAGAATAGTCGGTTTTCATCTATCTCTCTTCTATCTACAACCTTCTTTACCTGCGAAGTGGGCTCTTTATGAGAGGTACGGGTGGCTGATTCTCGGTGAGAATTGATTTCAAGTGGGTGATTACCACGTGATTGACGGAAGGGATGTTTGACTGGCTGATTGACGTCGTGTTTCCATATGACAAATTGCACAAATAGAAACATAGGCGAGGGAGACGTGCTGGTTCATTACAACGTGAAAGGAAAAGGGAAATTACAAGGCGGGAATGTTGGGCGGGTAGTGGGTCAGGATCCGCACTGTTTGACTGCCATATGGGACCAGCGGCGCGGTGTTAAAAAAAAAAAGCCCGCGGCCACCCGCCAGGGGCCGTTTTCAATGTGGGGGACGACGAAATCGGTCTCCCCCCTCCTTGTCGTCACATTTGCAGCCTGTTCGCTTCAGCTTATTCAACCCGCTTATCAGCCACCAAACAGTATTTTCCTCTCACAACAAATCAGCCGTTTCAGCTTTTCAGCCGGCTTATAAGCTGAAGCGAACAGGCCCTTGGGTGCATTTTATCCTGACAGATGGACCCTCTATGGGAGGTAGGAGGTACAACTCTAGGCGGAAATTGACTTCAATTTCGATTCTCTTTGTAGTATAGATAGATGAAAACGCTTCTATAATGCTAACCTATAGAGGGTAGCAAGGGAGGCTGGTCTGGGTATGGGCGCAATTTCATTATAGAGATGTGATGTGTTGGATGGCCCGGTCCCCTGTCCATACTCCAACTCAGACAGGTGGCGGCACTGGTGGAAAAGTGAGCATTAGTCCGGTTGGTAAGTACCATATCTCTCAAATGCTCAACCGGGATTAATTTTTCAAGATAAAAGGGGGTCCTTTAGTCCTGAGTCATTCATCCGGGACTAAAGACTCCATTTATTCCTGGTTGGTGTTACCAACCGCGACTAAAAAGTTTTGAAAAAAATAAAAAAAGGCCCACACCTGCCGGCCGACCGCCCGCCCGCCAGCCGGCCACTCGCGCCGCCCGCCCGCCGCTCGCCCGCGCCGGCCTCCGCCTCCACCCACGCCCTACCCGCTCCGCACCGCTGGCCCATCCGCCCTCGGCCCGCTGCCGCTCCTCACTGCCAGTGAGGGGCGAGCAAAAAGGGAAGAGGAGGGGCGGCGGCGCCCGTGCCGAAGCCCGCTTGCCCGCACCCCGTGCCGGAGGCCCCTCGCCTGGAAGCGCCTGGGAGAGGAGGAGGAGAGATAGAGAAGGTAGAGGATAAGGAGAGGAAGAGGATGAGAGAAAGAGAAGGAAGATGATAAGGTGCCTGGAAGAATGGGAGAGGAGGAGGAGAGAAAGATAAGGAAGGGGGAGGGGGAGCGTGGCGGGTGGGAAGAGACCTTTTGTCCCGGTTGGTAATTCCAACCAGGACAAAAGATCCCCACCCCCTTTTATCCCGATTGCAAATTCCAACCAGGACTAAATCTTTTATCCCGGTTGGTAATTCCAACCGGGACAGGGGGTTTTTTATCCCGGTTGGAATTTCCAATCAGGACAAAAGGAAGGCGTCAGTGCCACATCTTTACAACCGGGACTAAAACCCTCTCCCATCAGTATTTTTTGGTACCTCATTTTTGATCAAGGACTAAAGGTCTTTGGTCCCGGATCCAAAAATTTACCAGGACAAAATCACTTCTCTACTACTGCCGTGCCAGGTTTCTCCTCCGTCCGCCGCTCCTCTCCTTGGCCATCGTCACTGACAGTCGTCGTCGTTTTCCCGGTGTCCCAACCGACGCCGTCGCCGTCCCAACCATAAACCACTTTCCCTAGCCTGACGAGGACGAAGAGGCTGACGCCAAACAATATTACTCGAGCTGATGATAGATCGAGATGAGCTAGCAATCTAGCATACTCCCAGCGTCTGCAGGGCGCCATCCGTTTTTACATTAATCAATTTACGGATACGATACGGGCAACAAGGACGGCGGCGGCGACGGCAGCTACCCACGTCGCCGGTGGTGACCGAGCACTCGTCGCCGCTGCCGTCGGGTCGCCGCCGCCGCATCTCGTCGTTTCACCGTGCGCGGGGGTGAAGTGAAAGGAACCCCACGCGGCCACGCCGCGCGCGCGAGTTCCACGCGCTCGGCCGCGGACCCCACAGCGCACGTGAGCTTACCCCCCGTTTTTCCTTTTTTACCTCCGACAGACAAGTTCAGAAGTGGTACAGGGCCACTAGACAAGTTCAGAAGGAGAGTACTCTGAGGATGCCTAGTACAGAATTAAGGACGGATAGATAAATGCAGCCGGGTCACGTGCCACATGGGATCGTTATTGCTGAGGGTTTGTTCATCACTCACTACAAACAACCCAAGTACCCGTACGTTGCAAACCAAAATATATTAAGGGTTCGAGAAAGATAAGTACGGGAGGCATCTTGCTTTTAGACATTAACGATCAAAGTCCGTTGTTACCTACATGAGCACATAGGAGATAGCAATGCTCTTTATTATTATACCGTTCAAAGGAAATAATTCTTTCTCTTCTCCATGAGCATATTGCGTTAGGAGGAGGAGGAGAGAACGAGATGGGGGTTAGGGACTTAGGGCCTGTTTGGCAACCAGCTGTTAAACTTTAACACCCGTCACATCGGATGTTTGGATGCTAATTAGGAGTATTAAATATAGGCTAATTACAAAACTAATTGCACAGATGGAGTATAATTCACGAGACGAATCTATTAAGCCTAATTAGTCCATGATTTTGACAATGTGGTGCTACAGTAACCATTTGCTAATGATGGATTAATTAGGCTTAATAGATTCGTCTCGCGAATTAACACAGGGTTCTGCAATTAGTTTTATAATTAGCTCATGTTTAGTTCTCCTAATTATCATCCGAACATCCGATGTGACACTGTTAAAGTTTAACACCTCGTATCCAAACACCCTCTTAGTGTTCTTGTGGTTGGTACGTGGCCACCGGACTTAGAAGGAGACTCTTGGGGTTTGGTCGACCGGCAGTGGCGGTAGGTTGCGGTCGGGCGGCGCTGATCCTAATTGCTTAGGTCCATGGCAAATTACAACCTAAGTTGATGTTGTAGATGTTGGAATGTTTATTTTCATTTTTTTTCTCTATATTTTCTTGAAGCTAAGGCTAGTTGAGCTTTGACTCTTTGAATGAGCAATAATCAGGTGATTACATATTTTTTGGGAAATACTTCTTGAATGAAACTAGCTATACCACCACGCCGCTGTAAATCTATGGTACTTTTGACGATTATTTCCAATAGATTTTTCAAACGTGTCGCTATAGACCTAGGGGGTATTAGGAAGCAACACGATTCCACAAGAAATTCGCAGACGAAGTAATTTCATGCAGTTTCTGCAGACGGGGGCATACAGTACACTAGTTAAGAGCCAACAATAATTTGCTCCATCTCGGAGTACTCTATTCGATGCTACAGGACAGAAGGATCCTCTCCAATTAGTTGGCCGCGACAGTTAACAACCTTTCATAAAGGAGGGGCAGATAGTGTAAGAGAGGGGCCAAGATGCGGCTTGATGCCGACAATATATATATATATGTGTGTGTGTGTGTGTGTGTGTGTGTGTGTGTGTGTGTGTGTGTGTGTGTGTGTGTGTGTGTGTGTGTGTGTGTGTGTGTGTGTGTGTCTTGTTGTTTTCAAAGAAAAAACTACCGAATACCCGCAATGCCCAAAAATATACACGAAGGTACGTGAGGAATATACAATGCTTGTGTAAAAAGCACAGATATTGAATGTAAGACAAGAGCCTTGATGTGGCTCCATCATATGATGCGGTGTCAGCTACGTAGGTGGATCAGCATCAGAGTCTGTTCGAACATTATGAAAGTCCTTTAATTATACTGGGCCCTGCCCCAGTGGTCCCATATAGATTAGGAGAGTTCAATTAATCTTCTGCCCACTCCATCTCCCTACCATTAACAGTCTTATTATTGTTGGATGGTTGGATCGCGCAAACACGGATGTTGGATTCTGCTTCCGGCAGGAAAATCGGCATCCTGCCGGTGACGACGTTCCTGCTTATTTTCCGAAGCACACCACCACATAGACGCTCACGTACATGTACACAACGCACGCGCGTACCCCTACTCCTAGCATATTACTACCTACATACATACTCGAATACACGTACACAACGTTCCTGCTTAGTACGTATACGAGTTTGGATTGTATAAACTTTAAAATCGACAAAGCGGCGGTTCATAGCGCTTACCAACTACTAAAAGTTAGTGCCACTAATCTCTAAAAAAAGACTAAGGGCCTGTTTGGTTTTAGTTGCTAAACTTTAGTTGCTAAACTTTAGCAAAAGCTGTTTGGATACTCTTGCTAAAAGTCATTTAATGAGCTGTAAAATGACCTATCTACCCTTATTAAAGGTGCGCAGGAGGGGGGAGACAAGCAAAGGTGTTGGCAGTTTAGCAGTTAAAAGTTGCTAAACTTTAGCAACTAAAGTTTAGCAAGGTGGAATCAAACACCCCCAAGACAATCCGCATCCTCAGAAGCAAGTCTACGATAACCTGATTGGATGCGGATCGTCGGAAGAACCTGCTGCAACCACGCGATTAGCAGCAGAGGTATGTCCTTTTTGCTTCCTGCGAATCGTGCATGGGGGCGCGTACTGTTTTCCAGTAGGCGTTACAGCAACGGGCGTCGGCTCGCAGGGGGTCAGATTCGGAACTACTTTATCCGGGAAACCGGTTGGGGGCATAGATCCCATGCATGAATCCAAGCAGAAACGCATCCAGAGGCCAAAGAGAAGCGTCACTGTAAAAGCCGTATTGCCGATGCCAGACAACAACACAGATCGGCGTGTGAACACTACCGGCGTGGCTAGGCGATTGCACCGGGGACCGTGTCCCTCGGCATAAAGCTAGCGGAAGAAGGGACAGACGGAAAGGCGACACGTTGGCAGTGGCACCACATGCTCCACGTCGGAGTCATCCATCTTCATGCTCGCGCGACGTCGTCGTCGTTAGCTGCCGGCCGGCCTGCCGCCTGAGTGATCGTCGGCGACGGCTCAATTCCATCCCTGCCGAGTGCCCACGACGATCCAACGTCTAAACTTTCCTCCTCCTCCTCTTTTTCCGTTTGGAAGAAGATTCAACGTTGAAGGCTTGAACCAATCGATCGTAACATTTTTGACGCCCATGGCCATGCGGTGAGTGAAGCCATCAACCCATTAATCATTGCTCTTGGAAGTGTAGGCAGCGACGCCGACGCCTGACGCCGGACGGGGACAGCGACCGAGATATAGTAGCTTTTATTATAGTTGACGCGAGGCGGTACGTCTACCGGACAGTGATCTCCACAGTCGCTATCGCCCTCGTCTACCGGCGGCCCCCCGGCCGTACGCCGTTGGTTAATGGGATGGTACGCGAACAAGGCCGGCCGGACGCACACGGCGAGAAGAACAGCGGCCGGGACCTGGCCACGCGGATGCATGGCCAAGCACTCGGTCGTCGGCGAGCCGCGAGCGGCTGGTTACTCGCCACGGCCATGCCGGGGTCGGCGTACGTGTTGCCCCCCATCAAGCGGTCGCCGTCGCCCGCCGGCCGGGCATGATGCTCGCCGGCCGAAAGCACGACGTGGGGACGCGGCCGGGGATCAGAGAAAGTAGGACCGCTGGAGATGCTCGACAAGTCTCCATGTCATCCAAAGCTATCGAACAACCACGACCAAACTCTGCTTTGGAATCATCTGCACACATCACGGCTTTATAGTTGCATACCCTACTGACCAGCTAATGAAGATCTATGACAAACCTGATTAGATCGATCAGGACCGACCGGGACAAAAACCCTGCCAGCTGCCTTTGTAGAAGGATTAGCACTTTAGTTAGCAGCAGATCCTGTATTTTCCTCATGACTCGTGCGGAAAGAAGAGAAATCATTTCGCTTTAGAATCTCCCCGACCAGATGTTGTGCGGGAAATATTCCCCTGCCTGATGCGTCCAAACGAAAAGCCAGCCCAGGGACCAATCAGGAGGATCTTTTCAGAAAGACAACGTCGCTCAGTCGCCAGCGGAGTCGAAGAGACGAAGACGACAGAGCAAGGATCGTACATCAACTAGTAGTAAAATTCATACAATTTTAGAACACGAAGCCAAAGCAAAACGAGCATCATATCAACAACTAGTAGTAGCTGGCAGCAGCCAGAAGTAAACTAAGGAGATGCCATAGATGGCTGCTCTGTTTCTGCTATTCGTGCCAACCGCCGGCTATCTCGTCGGCGCAGCTCCGACGACATGGACCGGCCGACGTCATCCAGCAGGGGCGCCCGTGACTCGTGGTCGACGTGGTTCAGCTCGGGCCGCCTACTGCCATCCGGGGCCGCGTCCCGGCGGCAGCGCAGCACGTCGGCGACGAGGCGCCGTAGCTTGGGCAGGAGCTGCACCGCGTAGACGAGGTAGACGACGAGGAGCACGGTCGCGGTGAGCACGAGTATAGACGCCCGTAAGACACGAGGCCCGAAAATTTGGCCCGGTACCAGCCCGGCCCGGCACAATCTTAGCCGTTCCTGGGCTGGTCCGGCCCGTCCTCAATGCCGGGCCTGGGCTGCTGCGTCAGCCCGGCCTGGCATGATTAACGGCTGGCCCGCTAGGGTATTATGGAGGCACGTGGCACGTTTATGTATGCTTAGATACGTTTAATCACATTTAGTTGTAATTTGTATATGTGTTTGTACGTGCATTACCTCAGCCCGGTACAATCTTAGCCGTGCCCGGGCTGATCCGGCCCATCCTCAGTGCTGGGCTTGGGCCGCTGCGTCAGCCCGGCCTGGCACAATTAATGGCCAGCCCTAGTGGCACGATGAGGCACATGGCACGTTTAGGTACGCTTAGACACGTTTAAGCACATTTAGTTGTAATTTGTTTATGTGTTTGTGTGTACATTACCTCTGAATATATATATATATATATATATATATATTTGTATGTATAATACTTCTAAATTTTTGCCTTTGAAAATTTAATTTGATGAAGGATTTTTTAGCTGAGTCAGGCTAGAATGGGCACGATGAGCCTTCATAGCCTGACGGGCCACCGGACCAGCCCGGCACAGCTAATTGCCCTTAGTGTCGGGTCTGGGCTGCTGCTTCAGCCTATAAACCGGCACAGTTATTGTCCGGGCCGCACCGTGCCAGGCTTAAATGGATCGGGTCAAACCATGCTCGAGCTAGGCTGGCCAGGCCACCCGTCTAGCCATCTATAAGCACGAGGGTGTACAGGTCCGTATGGCCCGCGCGCGTGCTGCCCGCCCAGTAGGCGGCATTGAGCCCGACCATGTCGAGTACGACGATGATCTCCGGCGCCACCACCTTGGCCTTGGAGGCGTAGAAGGACCTGTTCATCAGCAGGACGATGATCGCCGACAACGTCAGGAACGCCGTCGTGTTGGAGTAGAAGAACACGTTGTACCTGCAAACACTAGCTAATTAGTTAACATTTCGCGCAAAGATTACCGAAGATTATTAACGCAAACCACTAGTTTCGAATCCATTTGGTTGGTTAATTAATAGTTACCGGATGGGGTTAATGGATTGGAGCACGGGGGCGCCGGCCTCGTGGCCTATGCCGCTGTTCTCCCAGAAGCCGCCAGGCGGGTTGAGCCCAGCACTGTAGGTGACCGAGGCGACCAGCACGGCGAGCGTCATTATCCAGCCTCGCATCTCATCGAACCACTTCTCCCTGGCGGCGGCGGCGGCGTCGACCTCGTCCCGAGGCAGTTTGTTAGCAAGAGCGGAGCCGCCGGCCGGTGGCGCGCCATCCACGACCTCCCCGACGTCCGGAGACGGAGGCGAGGTTTCCTCCTGCTTGGGCATGGTTGTTTGTTTGGTTGGTCGGATCAGGCAAGCGCGATCAGCTGGAGCAGTCGAGCTACCTGTGATGATTGTTTGGGATTGGTGATTATGCTAGCTACAGTGCTTGGATCGAGTTTATATATATGAGCAGAACGGATGCCTTCGGGTGATTTAATCAGCTGAATAATTGGTCAGCTCGAACGTAGTTGTTCAATTCGCGTTGATTCACGGTGACTTAGTCGCTGTAACACACTAACACTGCTGCACTGACACCATGCATACTATTCAGAACAGACAGGAATCAACGATGGAACCAGTCCATCGTCCCTGCTCCTTTCGCATCGGTTTCTTTGCTACCAAACGATCAGGATGCGCATTAACTCCCATGCCTATCATGGACTAAATCACCTTGTCGGGTTATTTTGAATTTTAAGCTAAACTTAGATATGAAAGTCTTCTTTCGTTTAGGGTGAAATAAGACTAAGCTCATGAGCTTATTATCCTAGGTCGATGATAATAATAGGATCCCTTTTAACGTCCTGGTGTCCCCTGTGTCTGCATGGGATGACAAAAAGGAAAGGGATGGGGTTTTCTCGCTTTTGGCGTAGCAAAAAGGAGGCCTACGCGACGTGATATTAGAACATGAACAAGAGAAGGCTTAGGCTTAGGAAGTAGTATGAAGCATGCAGTAAGTGCAGGAGGTACTGATTGCGCCGTTCTGTAAATCAATCAACATTCCAATTGCAGTTGTTCGACGCCGTCAATCAAAAGTCAATGCAGGATAATGTTCATAGTACCAGGCCCGAGTCCGCTGGGATTTTGGCCCACCCACACTTGCAATGGGACAGGGTGTGATCGGCGAAAACCAAACCCAAAAATTCGAGGTGGTCTAAACCCACCTAGACTTATTTCATTTATTTTTCACAAAAAGGAACAAAAAGCCTGAGCCCGACCCAAGCCTGGCTCTAAAAATCGGCCCGACTGCGCCTACGGGATGGTAGTGGGCTCGAACTTTCCATCCGAACCCAGCCTGTCCCGAAAAATGATCAGGTCTAGTATACACCATTTTTATATATGAAACGTTGTCGCTTGAATATTCTTCGACTATACTAGCAAAATACCCGTGCGTTACTACGGTAAAAGATCAATTGTGTTTTTTAAACTTATGATATTTTTTATTTCCATCACTAAATTTTTATTGCACTTATTGGATGTCTACACATTTAATAGAAAACCAAAAGAATTTTGACTTAATTATTTCATTCAACTCAAATACCCATTAAATTAAAACTTTTTTTATTAAGCGAGAGAGTTGCTACAGAAAAAATATGTAACCATGTTGTACCATACAAAGCGACCGCATTTCACATATTATTCTGACTTAGCAAACACTGTTGTTGTCTGAACATTGCGTATATACATTGGTAGACGCGAATCCATTTCTAAGTGCAAGTAGAATAGCGTACAGGCAGCCTGCACCAACGCTGCTCAATATGCGATAATTTTTATCTTCATATGTATTTTTTCTACTCTATTTTTTCTACTCTAGTACATATTGGATTCCTAATAAATGCCCTTTTTTCGAGCGACAAACGATTCCTAAAGTTTGGAAACTAAATAGATAGCTTGAAATATTTTTTAAACAATATTTACATGTATGTCCCCTGCAAACTACGAATATTCTTTTACCATGATACCAAAAGGAATACTATGGCTACGACCATTGCCACGTATGGCAGGGGTTGGTGGATGCCCTATGCGGTTTCCTGGTTAGCTTTTCCTTGGTTTTGCATCCTATGTGCCGGTTCAAGTAGGGGGAAGCTAGTTTTTCTTCGGTTTTCTACTGGTTCATCGTGACGAACAGTAGAAATCCAAAATCTGCCCGTATTTCAAACCTCTGTCAAGTCTCTCACGACAGCTCGGCGCTGGCCACTTGTCCGTCGAATCCACCGCAACCCCCCTCAAAATCACTCCCAAAATCCAATCAACCTACAGATCCAGCACCCCACATTCTCGGCCGTCGATTTATCCAATTTCCTAACCGGAGAGGCCTCCACGCCTTGGTCGTGACCATGGTGAGTTGAGGTGTTCGCCGCCCCTGCTGCTGCCACCGGCGTCGACCCTCGACGCCGTCGGTAGCTACCTCTCTGTGAGCCGCAGCAGCCCTTCAACGTCTGCTCCCTACTGCTGCCAGTCCTGATGCTCCCTCCATTCCAGGTGCTACTAAGTCAACACCACCCACTGCGGCTGAGGTCGAGCGACGCGACCGGGGCCGGGGAGGGGGCTCAAGCGTGGCCGGGCGGGGCAGCCATGGCAGGCAGCCCTCCGGCCCCCACCTCCTCTCCTTCTCATCCGCTAGATTCGACCGGCCCCTACTCCCTCTCCTCCGGCTGAGGCGGGCGCCGGGCGCAGGCCGGGTGGTGCGGCCGGGGTCGAGGAGGCAGCTCGGGCGCTGCCGAGCGGGCAGCCCGGAAGAGGAGGTGGACGGGCGGAGTCACGGAAAGGGAGACGAATGGTTCTCGTGGAGGAGCACAGGCGGCGGACGAGAGGAGACGGAGCCTGGCGGGAGGGAGGAAGCCGTGGCCGCGCCTCCACGGCAAGCCAGGCGCACCGACCAGGGCAGAGGCGCCTGCTAGCAGGCGGGCGTCAAAAGGGGGAGAGAGGAAGGGACGTGAGGGAGGCGCGCAGGCGGCGGACGGGAGGAGACGGAGCCTATGACAGGTGGGATCCATGACGGATCTTACCTATTATTAAACATCAGACCCACCTCGATATAGATATAGATGTAGAGACATCAATGGAAGTTGGGAATTTGTTATGGCCGGAAGGGTGAAAGGCGTGCCATGTGGAATAATCGAACACGCAATGCCAAGGCGCAAGCTCACGCTAAATGAGCAAACATGCAGGGTCGCTGCCTTGCTGGACGATGGCAAAAGGAGGCCGACAACTTGGTTTGTATGAGTTTAATGGGCTGAGTCGTCAGCAATAACTTTGAGTTGGGGCCTTATTCGTTCGTACCGGAGCCCTGCAAAAAAAGTTGGACTTTGATGGTCCGACAAGGTGGGGCAATTTTGCGGCCTGACCCGCTATATCGATCGATGTTAGCAGCCCGCTCGTGCCGTGCAGCTTTGCACACTGTGTGCAACTGAGAAGTGTTCTCGTACAGTTGATGAAGCTGGTTGATCAACCGTGGAAGGGTAGTACATGTCGAGTTGTCGATGCAACCTACTCTAGCATCATGGAATCTGGCATGTCCCCAAGATGGAATCCAGCTCTCAAAGACCCCGTACTCAGGAATTTGCATAAGTTTTTACGCGTCATTTTATTAAAAAATCGTAATACGGCCTCCGTACAAAAACGAAGCTGAACGGAATTGGCTGGTCTCCGAGGAATCCATACAATTTGCTCGACGGAGATACAAGGAAGTTAATGAACATCCCACTCACGCAGTCACTGATAGCTCTGTTCCTACGTCGTCCGGCGGCCGGTGCGCCCTGCCTCATCGTCGTCAAGGATATGGTACACTGCACGGGCTGTGCCGGCGTGCCACCACCGCGCGCCGCCCACGGGACGGCGGCGGCGAGGCCCCGCAGCTTGGGCACGAACGGCGCCGTGTAGACGAAGACGGCCACGACCGCGGCGAACCCGAAGGTGTATACGGACATGAGCACCGAGCGCGTGCAGCCGGCCAGGTAACAGGTAATAAGCTCCCATGAGCCCCACCAGGTCGAGGACGACGATGATCTCCATCGCCACCAGCTTGGACTCCGAACTGTAGGGCTTGATTGGTTTGATGCCAAAATATTGGCATGCCAATATTTTAGCCACTATTTGGCTACCAAATTCTGCTCACGTCTCCCATTCATCCTACCAAAATGTTGGCAAGTTTTTTTTCTCAACTTTTGGCTTGCCGAAACTTTGGCATGCCAAAATTTTGGCATCAAACCAATAGGCCCGTAGAACGCCTCGTTCATCAGCAATCAGCAGGCCTATGATCGCCAATGACGACGTCAGGAACGCCATCGCGTTGGATGATCTTTGCATTTCAGAGATGACACCATTGCTCACTTGTCACCGACGGAGACGGAGGCAATGGAGATGGTGTCGCGGGTTAACCATATTATCCTAACCTAAATACAAAACAAAAACGAAACACGAAAGTAGAGTTTTCTTTTCTTTTTTTGTTTTCCGTGCCCGCAAGACGGTGCCCCTTCGGGTTTTGCAATACTCCTACGTGTCTGTACCTGTATCAGCTGTTGTCTTCCGTGTTTTTCGATTGTTGCAGCTTCTTTTTTACAGTCAATGTTTGTTCTAGACCGGCACATCATTTTTCGACTGCTTTTGCTATCACCACCAACCGTTTCCTAGGCCCCTAACACTACTACGTGGCACGTTCTGAATCGCCTAAAAAAATTGACTGGCGCACCAACAAAAAACACTGGAATGTTTGAGTAGTCATTCCCCTTTTTTACTGGTCAAAATGGACTGCGTGATGAGTTGGGGTCTTGGGGACTTATCGTCATCAGTATAGTGGGCCATCTTTCAAAAATGACCCATATCTCTATCGGGCCCAATAAGAGTAGAACACGAACATAAAGCCCAAGAACAAATATTCGTAAGCCCACTTCAAGAGCGCTCGTTTATGGGACGAGTCTGCACACGCCAGATCCAGAATCAAGAGCACCACACTGTCAAGACTCAAGAGCACAAAAATCATGATGGAAGTACGATCCTCCATGCATACCATGTCCCAGCAATGGAATGAGAAAATAAACAGGTACCTGAAATCTACCGAATCAAACAAAACAAACACCCAAATCAGAAGAATGATAACGATGAACAGAAATCTAGCATGAAACATGGACGATTTCCATTCATGGCAACCAGAGATTATAACAGCAGTCGACAGGCACTGGATGCAAATTACATCATTCTTCCCACTGACAAACTACACCGTTCCTTCCACAACTAGTACTAGCTAGCGACTAGATAATCTCATCGAAGATCCGGCGCCTAGGCGCGCTCCCCGCGGATGCGGCGCGCGAGCTGGATGTCCTTGGGCATGATGGTGACGCGCTTGGCGTGGATGGCGCAGAGGTTGGTGTCCTCGAAGAGCCCCACGAGGTAGGCCTCCGCGGCCTCCTGCAGCGCGGCGACGGCCGAGGACTGGAACCGGAGGTCGGTCTTGAAGTCCTGCGCGATCTCCCGCACCAGCCGCTGGAAGGGGAGCTTCCGGATCAGCAGCTCCGTGCTCTTCTGGTACTTGCGGATCTCACGGAGCGCGACGGTGCCCGGGCGGAAGCGGTGGGGCTTCTTCACGCCGCCCGTCGCCGGGGCCGACTTCCGCGCCGCCTTCGTCGCCAGCTGCTTCCGCGGGGCCTTGCCGCCGGTGGACTTGCGCGCCGTCTGCTTCGTGCGGGCCATCGCCGGGGGATTGGGGTGGAAGAGGCCGGAGGCGACGGTGATCTGGGGATTTGGTGTGGTGGTGTGAGGATCCGGCGGGGGGGTTTCGGTGGATTTAAGTAGCGGTGGGATTTGGAGATTTGGCGCGCGGCCGCGCGGGGTCTTGAAATTTTCGGGGATTTTGGGCGAAAATTTGGTGGGATTGCTCCTGGGGGACGGGGGAGGAACTGGGTTTACTGAAGCCGTTGGATTTGGTTGGATTGGACGGTGGAGATGCCTTCTGTAGGGTTGCCACGGATCGCGATCCGTGTGCTCCCGTAGCCCCGTGCTGTTCGTGTGCTCTCGCTTCGGGTTGGTAATTCGTGGGCCGGCATTGGGCTCACTTTGTTGGTGGAACTGCACGTACAGCCCAGGCGCATTTTTCTTTCGTTTTTTTAGAACAAGGCGCACTTTTCTTCTCTGGTCGTCCTTTTTACACGGAAATTCGCTGTCTTTTTCGTGACCAAAAGATAGAATCGGTTCCAGTGAACCCCTGCTGCCCTCGCATCTCGCAACATGTTGCGACTGAGTTCACTTTGGAAGCTAGGTTGTTCCACACTTCAACTTCGTGTAAGCTCAGTTGTTGGATGAGCACGTGTGCTCGTACCAGGTGTTCAAACTGTTTCATCTTTCCTGTTGATAGCTCAGATCTTGGATGCATAACTCTCCTGCGTATTAGAGAAAAAAGAGCTACTCTGATTGTGCTTATCGTGCCGACACATAAACGTGCTTTCCAGCAAAGTTCCGTTCGAGGAATATGAGTTTATTTTGATTGCGGTTATCGTGTCGACAGATAAACATGCTTTGCAGCAAAGTTCCTAAAAGCCTATTGTGCAAGTTTTGCCCGTTAAAATAGCACTATATAGTTTTTGCAACTTGTTTTTTTGACTAAGTGGTGGTCGATCCAAATCACCCAAAAATATCGAGTTCTGACAAAATGACCCAGAAACAGCTGGAGCATGTTAGCACTAGGTCACCACAGAGCAAAATATAAGGAACTTCCATTAAGTATATGTCTGAGATATCCAGCATGCTCTATAAAATATAATATAATATACACACGAAAATCAATTCTATTGATCAAAGGTAACGGTGTTGTCATTTTACAGTGCCGGCACTCTGCTGTACACACTTCTTGCTCCCTCAAACTGCAACTCATCTCAAAACCGAAAAAGAACACAGGAAGACAGAGTTGAAACAAAAAATGCAAGCCTCGGAATCAAACCTGTGTGACCCTTGAATCAATGGAGGGCACTTGACAGAAGGGAAAAAAAAAGTAAAACCACAACTATGAATTTAAGGAATAGAAGAAACCTAGCAAAACAAACTCAAGCTAGGAAAAAGGGGACCGATCCAGGACAATGTGAAAACTGATGTGTCGTTGCGGATGGTGATTGCATTCTGCAAACTATGACAGTGGCGAAGGGCTATTGAGGCATAGAACAGAATTCCTTTCACCAAACGGCTATTTGACCCGCCGATTAAATGAGCTATTTGAAGCTTTGACAACCAGGCTAAAAAAGTTGAAGAGCGATCTTTAGCCTGTTCTGCTTCCACTTTGGAAGCTTGCTGAATGCCTCTTTTGTCATCCCAAACTTCTCTTTGAATTCAGCCGAAGATAAGTATGTCTGCATCAAATTAAAAATAATGCGATCGTTACCTTCTTTTGAGAACAAGAGAATATTGTGAGGTCAGACAATCACCTCTCTCCTCGTGACATCAATTTCAGTAACAGGATCAGCAGCTGTGGTCTTCAGACGATCATATGGGTATATCGGAAGGCCCTCGTCATCTTCTGGCTCGTTTTCTTTTACATCTTCATTTATGGTCAGAGATTCAACTCTACTGGTCATGGTAGCAGCGCCATCTTTAGCATCTTCCTCTTGTTTTGCCCTCTCTGACTCAGAGCCATCTTAAATTGCACAGAATTTTCAGAGAACAAGCAACATTTATTTTATTTTTCTATCTTCAAGCAGAATTTTTGAGTAGTTATACCACATACCTTTCACAGATTCTGGTGTGGGGCTTTGAGTAGGGCGATCCAAAGAACCAGCCAGAGCCGCAATTGGAGATGACTTGGAAGAAGTATTTGACGAATCAGGCGTAAGAGATTTCGGGTAAAGTTTCTTAACTACTGGTGGAGGAGTGGAAAGATTTCTGTTGCTTGAACTTTCAAAGTTAGCAGCCAATGCAGTGAATGCTGGAGACCTTCCCCTAACACGGACACGCTCAGGGCTAAAGGACATGCTTCTGGAGCGCTGAGATTTATCTTGTGCAGTACTCCTTCCTGAATACACGGGTGTTCGTCGTTTCGGTTTCTGATAACGCATGAGAATCAGCACGAGTTCTATCATTTATGTAAATATAAGGGTTCAGCAATAATACGGATCAGTCATATAGCTACCGGGAAACAAGGGAAGCTGCAAACATGCAAAAAGGGTTGGCACTGCAGAAATATATGTCGCATTGTAAAACATACATGGCCAAAGAAATGACAGGCTATTCTGATCAAATAGTTTGGTGTTGATTAACATGAGAAGCAACAATGGACGGTAAAACTTTCATACACAACTAAAGAAACACAGGCATGTGCATCAAAGAACATGAAGAACAGGATATCACACAAGAAAAAGAAATACTGTTGTGTTGTAGAGAAATGTTTGCAAGAAATGCAGTTAACAGACATATTAGAATGGAGAACTAATATGAAATTATTAGGTTTCGGGCATCTTACATCCAATGCTGGAGCACCTCCACCTTTTACTATGGCAAGCTTCCTCTGGTATGAATTGCCATGCATCTAAAAACAAAAGAGATTAAATACTAAACAAGGGATTGGTCATGCTGTTCTCTTACTGTATAGACCACAAACTGCTCATATATTCAAGAATAAACAATTGCAGAGGTCAAACATATGCCTAATCTACTTACCAGGGATTTCGCTGAGTCCCAGGTGAAGAACCTAGTGAAAAAGGGAGGTTCACTCCCTTCCGTAACAGTGAAAATTGGTGTTTCACGGGAAAGCTTTTCCATAAGGGAATCCAGCACAACAAATTTCTGGTAAAGACGTCAAGCAATAACAAGTGAGAATGATAATGAGAGAAGAAAAAATTATATGGCTTCTAAAGCTGCTGCATAGAGATAAAAATTATTACCTCCCCAACATCCAGAGCTTGTAACCTCACTTTAACATCCACCTGTTGACCAACCCAAACAAATATGCTCGTGTGACAGTCCAGAATGAAAACATCTTCTGTCATTAGATCATCTTGAGTAAAGTGGTGTATTTCCTTGACCTGCGCAATAGATTTCAAATATAAATTTTAAATGTAAAAACAGGAATTGTATGGCTAAATTCCAGTTTTACTGTGCTAACCTTCAGATTGCCTTTATGGACCCCAACAGGTTAGGCACAATAAAGAGAACAACAGAAAGAGATCAGTATGTATTTAAACCACTAACGTGGATAACTTCCTAAGGAAAATATGAATCTACATTCTTGATTACCTTTCAACAGTATGCATGAGAAAAGATGGGGATCACTTTCAAGTTCTCGCACCATTTTTTGGCTTGAATACTCGGATTTGCCTCCCAGTAAGCTCCAAAATTGGTCTGTTTCTGACCCTTCCTTTTGCGACCTTGACTGCGTATTTGGCTGTACAATGTAGAAAGGCATGGAAGAAAAACTTAAGCCAAAAAAGGCATAATAAACTATAACAAAGCTACCCAAGTACTCAATAAAAAATTTCTCATAATGACTTGTGAGTATGAGCAATGGAATTTCAGCTTATGTCTTCCTGAATATTCCTGATGGAATACAAGAAAAGTGCCCAGAAACCAACACAGCTATCAGTTCCTAATATTTCCCAGTGGAGCTGGGATTTGACTGACTACTGATGCCAAAGTACATTTTACTGAATTAGTCCACGTCCCATATTAATATTTAACCCAGCCAATTTAAAACCATGACAACTTCTTTAATTTGACTAAGGACAAATAAGACACGTAACAGGCTCAGATTTCACAGCGCAAATTTTGTGCAGAATCAAGATCAACGATCAAATGTAAGTAATCAAAAATATGATTAAATTTACACAAAAAGTTAGAAAGGTTGAATAGTTACACCTCTACAATCAGATTTATTAAATAGCTCAAAAGGATGATAGTTCCACACCTTAATAACATCAAGCTGCCTCTCCATTAACTCTTGATCCAATGCAGTGGTCAGATTTCCAGCCCAAGTGAACACAGTGTTTCCATCATGTAGAATGTAACAGTAGGATGAATTCAATGATGAGGCCACCTAAGAATGGAGATAGTATATGACTGGTAAGGAAGATGTTATAATATTAACTGCGGTCATATATACCTTATAAAAATGCACTGTTACTTACAGGTTCAACTTGAATTGCTTGCATGTTTTCTGGTCCTGAACCTTGAACTCGGAAGAGCGCAAGCCCCTCTTCAGAATAACTATCATCAATACCATTTTCAGCAATAAATTTCTTGTATCCAGAGCTAAGACCACCCTACAATGGAAATTGGGATGGTAAAACTACTGCTGTGTGAAACCCAAACTAGTAATACCAATACAACTGAAGGCCATTTAATGCATGTAAACCTTAAACACTTGCAAGCTTTGAAATATCACAAAGAATTGGATCGGTTCTTTCCCCTCATACAGGCGCGCCTGAATGAAAAGCAAAGATACATTAGAGATGACACAAGGGTTCTTATCAAGTTTAAAATTCCCAAAAAAAAAATGCTGAGTTACCTGGACAGCCTGAAACTTGGTGGATTCAACCATCTTGCTTGCAAGTGAAACTGCCGTTACTCTATCCTCCTGGATAAGAATTGAGATCCTTTAATATTGAAGTGGATTTAACAAGTATAACTGAACACTACATAATCAACGAGCATAAGGTTATTCAGAATCTCACTACTATGCACAAACAACATAGATAACCTTTTATTTTAGTTCGCAAAGCAAGAACATGAAATAGCTGTCAGCTGGTACTTCAAACCTTTTGAGTTCTTATGATGAACTTCAACTAAAACCAAGCAACTATGGGCTAGAAAGTCAAGAGATATTGATACAAGCATCAGCTGACTTTAAAAAATTCGCAGCCAAAATTGATTTTCTCCAAACTCTATTACCTCAACACTCTTTTTCCCAAACCAAGTTCCAATAAGGCATTCCTCCTTATCATCTCCAGGATATGTATACTGAAATATGTGGCAATCACCAGTGTAAAATTTGGATTGGTCAGAAGATGAGAGAAGTGCCTTGTCCTTATCATTTACACGCCACACCTATCAAATATAGAGGGGGAAAAAGCATAAGTCAGAAGACTATTAATATGCATATGGAAGATAAAAATGAAGTGGATCATATGCAGCATAAGAACGCATTGACCATTTAGCCTTGTGTATTGAGGTATGCACCAACTTCCGTTCTCAAAGTGAATTCCTAGCTAGCTGGCTTGCATGTGCTTTCCAAACCATTATTTGCAACAATGCTGGCCCACAATTGTTTTTAAGCATAAAAATGGAAGACAACTACTACGAGAATGTTTGCAAATCCAACATTGAGAACGGTAAAACCCAAAAATGATGAGATACAAAAGATGAAGCTCATATAAAAAGTGCAGAAATACCTGCAGGTTGCCAGTGCAATCAATATAGGACTGAGGTTCTTCTTTTGCAGGAGCAGCTTTCATCAAACCTTTAACATTTAAGCCCTGGCGTTTGAGAAGAGCTTCATAAAGAACATAGTTGATCAAATTGTGAAGGGTGGAAAACATTTCATAAATTAAAAAAGATGAAAACTGAAGCTGGTAAATTTGTAAATAATAACCTGCAACTTTGCCTCTTCCATCCTCAGATGACAACTTCAAATCAGGTGTCTGCGGCCACTCTTTAAATTTTGATTTGAATGTAACAGTCTCAAATCCTTCAATCACTTTGATGATATGTGTTTTTGTTCGGTTTGAATCAGAGAGCAATTTCTACACAGGCAATTAATCAAATAAATAGTGAACATAAAAGAACATATAATTCAACACACAATTCATTTTTAATATATGTCAGAAAGATAAAACAATGTAACATCTCTTCAAATATTTCTTATCAGCATGAATAAGTAACCAAGCCTCTAAAGGATAGAGGAATCATAGATCTAATAAGCAGTTTAATAAACTGAAGGAACCCTATGCCATGTTAAAAAAATCAACGAGCGCATCAGGAAGTGTCAGCATGACTCCTCGGCATTTTCAAATAGTGTAACCTGAACCTGATGTTTGTAAGCATACAATGAAACAACATAACTAACTAGCTGAACAAATATTACCTCAGCAGCTTCACTAGCACCCTTTCTCTCCTGCAGCGATGTAGTTCTGCCCATCCAAACATACAATTCAGCACCACAGTCTAAGAAGTAACACTTGTTTGTCTCAAGTAATTCATGTGCCAAGGATTCGTAGTTGACAGGCTCCGGTTTTCCTTGGTCAAAACTGAAAAGTAAACACTTTATAAACTAAATGATTTGTTTAGTTGGCAATCAAACAGCAGGAGCTTCCATATATGGAATAAAACCTCAGTCAACTACCATAGCAATTTGAAGGCAGTTTCCTCGTGTTTCTCATTGCCTTCTGCAGGTGCCCTCCTTGGAAGAGGGGCAAAGCCACCGAAAAAACCCCAGAATTCACCAGCTTCCGCATCAGCCATCATTCTACCATCCTCTAAGAAAAATGCAAACAGTCATATCTAGATACTTTAATTCCCAATACCACAAGAGGTGAATAAATGCTCACCAACAGATGCAATTTCACACTTCCCCTCGTGAAATGTATCTTTGATGTACTGTACAACCTCAAGAGCTTTTGCTCGCTCTTGGATGGATGAGTTTGAGCCATTGAACTGGAAAATTTTGGACTTCGTATCCAGAATAAATATGTCATCATGATTAAGGGACGATCGAGCAAAAGGAACCTGGTTGTAGAGTGGCAAGTCTTATTAATTAAGACAAGAATAGCTATGTTTGAATAAAGAAGACAGCCACACAGATAACTTGCCTCTTTAACGTGAACAACATGCTTTCCTTGGCAGACATATAAGCGGGTCTCATGATCCTGGGCGTTGACCTCAACATGCTTGAATCCAGATGCCACTCCTCCTGGCTGTGGCATGATGCATGGTCTAAAATAGGATAGGAATTTCTCTGTTTCATTGCCTTGTATTTCTCGGTACTGAACAGCACGTCCGCCAAGAGCAGCATCAAGCTCTACTGTTAAAATTGCAGCAGTTCCAGCTTCGTCCTACCATGGATAAAATTGGATTCAATAACCTTTCCGAAATAATTATTAAAAAAATTCAAAACAGTATCACCAAATGATATGAGAAATATACCTGACTAGTATCTTTACCAATCCAGTAATGGATATCATGGCGAAGGGAACCATTTTTCAAGGCTGTTGTCTGTAAGAAGGGAAAACATGTGAAAAAAGAATGCTTGCATCCTTGACCCCATAATCCATCTGAATCCCCAAGCATACAAAGTCACAGAAAAAACAGTGCTACCAAATGCATACAGCAAGAAAAGAGCCTAAATGTTGATTATGTTTTATGAATCATGTGATGTGCTACCAAAAAAAGTTAGGGTTACAGAATTTAGAGTAGCATGGAACCATACCAACTTAATAATCTTTTTACAAAAAAATTAACTATTTATTGCCCGTAAGCTCAATAAACCCAGTTTTGTGAACTGGAGTTTACTTAACCAAACCTTCTTTTATATGTATCTATCATGTCTATTAAGAAAATTCTTCAACTTCAGTGTAAACTGAAGTTTTACAATAACATGCTTGCTGCATGTAATCTCTGTCAAAAAAAATTAAAGCCAAGTAAAATTAAATTCCATCTAAAGTATAACTTATTTTAAAAAAAATAGTGGTTTGCATGTAAAATGGTTGAATAATACAGGAGTACTTCAGCTGGACCTCCATGGTACTGTTAACTTTTGTTAGTCTATATGCAATTCTTCTATCAGCCATTTTCATCTGTAGTCCACAGAATGTTTTACATGATTGGTTCTACAAAAACACTCAGTGCATAATATCAGAATTCTACAGCAATTGTCATCCAATATTTATATCTTCAAAAGTACCTTTATCCCATAGAAACAACTGTGAAAAACATTCAAGCCAATCAAATCCACAAGCTACTATAAGTTCTATTATGGATATGATGAGATTTAAGGCTGCAACACCAGAAGAGATAAAGCAATTATTTTAAAAAAATGAACCTAGTACTGTAAAGTCAACAAACACAAGGGTTCATCCGCCAAGATGTTTGGCAGATTCCTAAACAAATAACGATTGGAGAACAAATGTGAATTCTAGCAATACATAAAGTAAGTGCATGACCAGTAAAAAAGTCATGATTGGGCATAGAAGGAAAGCAAACTGATAACAGGAAAATATTAGAGGGGAGGAAGTAATGCACCTAAAGATCGTGCACTTTGGTACCTTCAAGATAATGTAAGAATCGCCCATGAAAAACTTCCCAAATGAAGATGCAGGGACAGGAACGGGCTTGAAATCCTCGACACGCCATATTTCCAAGCCGCTGCAAGGTATTAAGGATAACAGTGGCCATTCATGGACCAAGACCAAAAGCATAATGGAGTTGTAGACTAATAAGTGCATGCTCCCTAAATATTTGATGAGCTTAACCTTGACAAACTTTAGCTATTATGATCTCATCCTTTACTGTAAATTGCTTAAGTTGCTCAACCTTTACAAATAGATTATTGGTTGCCATTTAGTTATAAAAAATGCATAGTCCTGGCAATGAGCACCGACTTCTACTGTGTGTTAGATTTATAGAACTTGTCAAGTAGGCATATCCCAGGAAAGTTCATTTATCTACACAATAGCATTACAAATTAGTAATTACATAAGTCTATGTCAAACAGGCACCACATTTTTCTCCTCTACAGGTCCCGTTTGTGATATAAAAATGGTAATCACCACGTCAAAACTGAGTGTATCAGTGCTTAATATTCTTGTACGATACCCGCAAAACACCGCACGTCATCGGCCAAAATCACTAGCCAATACCCCAGGAAAGAGATTAGATATTGGACCAACATTAAGATAAAAAAAAAGCAAAAAAAATGAAATTTCATAATGACAGAATGAAATAAACGGAAGCTCGAAAGGATACTCTTTTTGTCCAGAGCCACGGAAAGCTGGGTCCAGGTCCTTCATAGAAACTGACATCTTCAATTTTTTTCAAACAGCCCTTGCCTAATTCTTCTTTCAAAGGAGATCTAAAAGGATGCTGCAAACAAGAAACCAAAGGGCATGGATAGTAAGCAAATAAACAAACAAAAGATCTCCCATTCTGAGAAAACTAAATTAGACAGTTTGGCTGATGTGGAATAACACTTACACGTAACAATTCCATCTGAGCATCAAGGTTTTACAAGTAAGTATCGCTTTAAATGATATAATTACTACTGATATGAAAGAAACAAAATGGGCACACCATCAGATGATCATCTTAACTGCGACCAATAACAAAATAGGCATACCAACATATTTCCCTAATGAGAATTTATATTTTCAATTTTTCATGCAGGAAAGGTCGGAGGTGAACTTAGGAGCAAAACTACGATTAACAATTCTGTGCTACAGCTCTATTTCAGCTATACGTTTGCATATAGAAGAATCACTTCAGATGATAGAATGAATGCTACCGTGAATAGGCATACTCTGAAATCATATCCTTGGTGACTACTTATAACAGATAACACATAGACTGCGGATAAAATGCAGTATGCTATGTATTACCATATCAAGAAATGCACATCAATGTACCAATATGTGGCCTACGAGGCTCGCATGCAGCGCTAGTCGCTGAGTGACTGCATGACTAATCTGCCAGAAGGCCCAGGACCCAACACAGCAACCGTTCCTTCTCCAGAGTCCTATCCCATCAGCTCGCATTTCGCAGCTGAGCTGTTTTAACTGCTAAAACAGTACGCCAAGCATTGCAAACAAGTAAATATCTTCCCCAATCTACTTCGGGACAAGCTAAAGTGAGCGAGCAGCTCTGCATCGTCAAGGCGCAAATCTGGATCAACCAAGCCGCAAGCAGCGGCGTACACATGTACCTGATGTACGCTCGATAATTGTTGCGAAAAATCGAAGTTCAGCAGGTAAAACAAACGGTCAGATCCGAAATTCCAAACACACGGAGCGTACATCAGGGGCTTTGGGTGTTCGATTCCGCACAGCAGGAAGGGAAGGAAATAGGCGTGCATACCTGTCCGATGCTCGTCGGCGGCGAAGCGCCCGACGAAGACCTGCCCGAGGGTGGCCGCTCGCCCTGTCGTCGCCGACTCGCCGCTGGGAAAGGGAGGCCCGACAGCCGTATGGAGCGGAGAAAGGAAAAGGAAAGCAGCGGAGGAAAGAAGAAGGAACGGAGACTCGGGGCCGTTCTTCTTCTGCGGAAAAAAAAAATTCAGTGTGGCAGACTGGCAGGGATGCAACTCTTTTTTTTCTTTTTCTAAGGATGGAGTGTCTTCTTTTTCTCTTTTTTTTTCTTTTTGATTGAAGAAAAGGGCTTAAACATAAAACATGGTGCCTTATTATATAAAATATTGGTAACTGAGGGTTCTATGCGGAAATAGGAGCTAGAAGAATGCTACAGGCCAGCTGGGGTGGCAAATGATGGACTGAAGCGTGCGTGCCACTAAACAACATCGTCTCTTTTAGATTCTTTTTTTATTTCATAAAAAATGTCACAAAATATAAATGCAACCCTGATACTGCTGTTCTCATGCCACGTACGCCATGACGTGGAGTCAAAACCTGGAGGCGCAGTTGTGCCAGCCCAAGATTAAAAAAATTATTTATCCAAGGGTATTGACTTAGACTACTGCACATAATTTTTGAGATATTTTTTATCATTTTTATGTGTTGGGCATTTTGGCCTGAGGAGCATTTTTGGGGCAGTGTCATGTGTGTCTCCTCATTAAAACTTTTTGACCTCCAGACTGATACGAGGGAGCAGTACTTAAGTCGTTGTCAAATGTGTCATGTGCTACGTCAAGCGGCTGATTAGTGCTCTATAAGCAGGTTCATTTGGGATCAGAGCGAGCATAATTGAAGGGATAAAGGCGTTGTGATTGTACTTAGTTCCATCAGGAAAGTTTGTAGGGCAATGTGTGTGTGATTCCTTCATCATTTGCTCATTCATTCATCAGTCATCACTAAGACAGTTGCATTGGGGACCATAAGACAACCTATCATGTGTACTCTAGTGTGGGATTATGGGCTGGCAAATCTTTTTCGCCCCGGGTCCTACTACGGCCACATATTTGATGCTCTGTCTTTCAGCGGGAATCTCCAGCTAAACATGAAAACAGCTGAAAGAAAGCCTATGTAGATCTTTTAAGGAAAAGAATTGATATTAAGTTATAGGTAGTTTGAAAATGTACTAGGGCCTTTGGAGGTTGGCTCTTTGAATCACAAGCTCAATTTAAATCACCATACATATAGATGCAATTCGATCTTCCAAACGCTGTTTTTCGAACATAATACATACTCAATAAAAATACCCACCCGGACCTATCCCTATAAAATCTCTCAGAGATTAGGCCGATCGATCTCGAGATTGACGAAGATATTAGTATGCATTAATATCGATGGGTATTTCATTTACCATTAATAGTTATCAATACGAGCATTGTGCTAAGTTACGCTCACTCGCTCAAGTTGCTCGTTCAGTCCAAATTTCATTTCTTTTGATATCAGCCAAAATTTATAAATATTTGGCTTCATGTTGGATAGATGATGTGATTTTGGCCCGCTGATAGTAATTATGGTTTGTACATTTCAAGTTGCATGGAAATTACGATCTTTGGCTTCACACATGGAAAAGGATCACTTCTCAAATGCGTAAAATGTGAAATTCAACGAAGTAATTAAATTTTAACTCGAATCTAAAGTGTCGCTAATGAAGTTTGAATTCTGAAAAATTATAAGTTCATTAAGATCTTTTGTAAGACATGATAGATTAGAACAAAGGTAGCCAAACCATGTTGGCAATGGAGCTGCTTGATCACGGAGGCAAGACACGACATAGGCTACAACTCGATGATGGCTCTGATGTGCTAATGTCATGTTATCCTTTTTTGAATTGACATGTTTAAACTATTAAAAACAAACTTTTAATTGAACACTAATTAGGGGGTGTTTGGGAGGCATGTGCTAAATTTTAGCACCTGTCACATCGGATGTTTGGACACTAATTAGGAGTATTCAATATAGCCTAATTACAAAACTAATTGCACAACCCCTATATACCGGGCTGTGAGACCATGATCGATCTCTTCTCTTGGATCTCCTCATTTTCCATTCATGTGGCTTTTCGTTACCTTCCTCCCCCGGAGCACCTCGGATGGAGCCAGGATATACTCGGGGGTGGCGTTTTTTTAGGGTGGGGGTTGTGCTATTTTTCTTAAAATTTGATAGAATTCAAAAATTTCAATAGAAATTTGCAGACCACGGTCCTCGCTCTTAGGGCTTGTTTGGTTGAGATCCTGAGATGATTTTGCCTGAGCAATAAACTGCCTGGAGGTTGCCTGTGGTATGTTTGGTTCGGATCCTGAGAACCTGCCTGGCACAGGCAACTCGGTTGCGCCCAGGCGACCGATTCCGAGCGCCTGGCTTCCTTGCCTGGGCCTGGAGCCACCAATTACGATTGTTAAGCTGCCACCGCTATCACTTCTGTTGGCTGCCGAACAAGCATCGGTAATTTCCAAGGATATGGATTTAGCCAATGGTTATCCTTTGCTTTCTTTTTTTTTTTCTAGATTTGGCAGTACTCCTTTATTCCTTGTTTCTTTCTCTTCTTTTTGTTTCTGTTGTTTTTCTTTGAGCGGACATTGCTTAAACGGACATGACCAAAAGAAAAGAATCAGTATTAATGTGTAAAGCCGCATCGATGGCAGATTATTTCACGAATTCCTTTTTAAGTTGTTTGTTTTAATACACTGCCTAAATGAAGAATGAATGGCTATTTAATTTCTAAGGCTCAGGCTTCCAACCAAACAACTCATCTCAAAATTTGCCTAGCCATGCAAAAACTAACAAGTTTGCATGCTATTTCCAGGCAGCATTTTTTGTCAGGCGAGTTGTTCAGGACTCCAACCAAACATCCCCTTAATCTCCCATTCACGATGACAAGCTGCGTGTGACTGCGAGGTCTCCTTTGTCCGCGGGACGCGGCAGGCTCGGCAAGCTGCATTGCTTGGTGGTGGCATCAACCTGCGATCAGCAACTAGTTCTTTGATGTGGTTGCAAGAGTAGACATGCATGCTCCGGTTGTTATACTTGGCGTTGGCGATCCGTAGAGCTTGGTGCTTTTGTTCGTCTTGAGTTTCTTCTAGTTTAGCTTGCCAACGCCGCTTGGTGATTTGTTTTCTTTTGATCTTCAGGCCAAGGACAAAGCTCTTTTTCTCCTTAACTTTTCTTGTTTTATCCGTGTTCTCTTTCCTCCTCTTCTAGTCCTGCGTCTCCAAGCTCCATTTTAGCTTGCTAGCGCACACTAGCTCGTGGCTGATGGTGATGGCAGCCACAGTTCCCGATCTTGCTTGCTTGTTTGCTCTTTGTTCCTCCCTGCTTGCCTCTGCTTGACTGTTAATTCACACCCAGGATGACGACGATGACCGTGATGCCGATGGCATCCCTAGCCGCAGGTAACTTGAACATAAGCAATGCCATGCAGTCATGGAATGTTCATAGCCTCAAAATTGCACTACTTCTGTTTTGCAGTTGCAGTTGCAGTAGCCTCAAAGTAGCTGCTTCGCTAGTGGCCGTAGCAGAGCCGCGAGTAACCTCCAATTCCCAACACAAAGGACCTGCCAGATGGCGGCGTGCCAATGGCTGCCGCTCACCACCCACGGATCGCGATCCGCGTGACACCCGCAAAATCGAATCGGCACCCTCCATTCCAACGCGATCCGACGTTGCCCACCCCACCTCCCCCCGCGCCCAGCCAAATTCCAAACGAAAAATTTCCGCGCTCCGAGCGCCAAATCGACCCGCCTCCTATTTATACCTCCCCGTCTCGCCCCCAATTCCCCGCCGCAGAAGCAAATCTCCCGTCTCCATTTCAAACGCCCGCCCAACCTCTCCGCCTCCGATTCCCCAGCTCCCCACCGGACCCACCCCAATCCCCTCGGCGATGGCCCGCACGAAGCAGACGGCGCGCAAGTCCACCGGCGGCAAGGCGCCGCGGAAGCAGCTGGCGACGAAGGCGGCGCGCAAGTCGGCCCCGGCGACGGGCGGCGTGAAGAAGCCCCACCGCTTCCGCCCGGGCACCGTCGCGCTCCGTGAGATCCGCAAGTACCAGAAGAGCACGGAGCTGCTGATCCGGAAGCTCCCCTTCCAGCGCCTCGTCCGGGAGATCGCGCAGGACTTTAAGACGGACCTCCGGTTCCAGTCCTCGGCCGTCGCCGCCCTGCAGGAGGCCGCGGAGGCCTACCTTGTCGGGCTCTTCGAGGACACCAACCTATGCGCCATCCACGCCAAGCGCGTCACCATCATGCCCAAGGACATCCAGCTCGCCCGCCGCATCCGCGGGGAGCGCGCCTAGGCGTTTCGCTTCCCGCGCTTGGTTGCTGCTACTAGGTGTTTAGGCTGCTGTCGTCGTTCTTCTAGGCGTTGCGTTGTTATTGGGTTCCTGCAATGTGCTGGTGCTATCGATGAATTATGAATTTATGACTAGCAGTTGTCAAGTCGAGAGAAATGCAGTGGAAGTTTGTGATGCTCTGCTGAATTGCTAGTACAGATTTCTTTGTTAGGCTCTCTGAATCTGTTCTTGAAATGACCCATGTGATGGATTGTGACTTATTTGTGCTTGTTGCTTAGGTTGACTGTTTGGATATGGCTGAGATTTTGATGTGGCTGTTCCAATTTGGAACAGATTGGTGAATATTTAATTTATTTACAAACATTGTTTGCAGTTAGGTGTGATGCTGGGATCTGAAAATTGCACAACCTGTAGTGATCTAGTATGAGGGAAACAATGGCATGGCACAGCTTATTCTTAGTGTAAGTTATGGACTGCAATACCCTTTAGTTTTGCCATCTGTTGGTGTCAAAACTGAATTTATGCTTGAAGTTGTGAATGGTGATCTTTATGCAGGATTGCGGTTGGTTTGTGCTTGCAGTTTGAATGGACCTTCAGTTTAATTCTGATGCCATTGCTAATTTTGAATAAGTGGATGCGTATGTTGAGCAACCGGATCAAGTGGTTCTTACAAATCAGAAAGTTGGGGGTTTGTTTGCAGGAATTGCAAAATTTGCCATTTAGTGATTTTGTGCTCTGGATTCTGAACTTTGCAGTGTACACTAATCTAAAAGTATAACCTGCAGTGATCCTATTAAGAACTGAAACGAGTTTTTACTCTTTATTTAAAATTTGGAGTCTGATCTCCTTATTTGCCAGCCAAGACATCTCTGTACTAGTACTATCTTCATCATCTTTAGCTAAAACATATTCTTTGATAGTATTGTTTCAGCAATAGCTGAGTTCAACTGAATGATTATGCGATCAGTCTATGGGCTGCAGAGCTTTGAGGGTGGATAAGAATAGGAGCCACTAATTACTGCAGAAGCTATGATCTTGTTTGCTGCTTCAGTGGCATGAATTCCATCCCAGCTCACGTAGTTCTGCGGATCTCCACAAGCTGTTGCGGTTACAGTTTGGCCGTTCACTGTCTTGCTGTTGCCACAGTAAACATTTTGGTTAAAGTTGTAAGCTCCACCGCCGTATCCGCAGCAAGCCTTAGTCCCATACTCCAGCCCTGAAATAATGATAAGATTGTTAGGTGCATTGCTGGATATGGATATGAACCAAATTTGGCAATGAAAAAAACTGACTCGTGTTCCTGATCAGATGCTGCAAAATATTTCAGACAGCTTACCATGAGCATCAGGATGCCTGAACAGCTCGAGTGTTACAGTATGCTTGTCGACATACACAATAGATGCATCATGCAGCTTCTTCCTGACCTCAGCCATACTGTTGTTCAGTAGTTCATTGTAGTAGACTACTCCACTATTGTATGTTGTCATGCATCCAAATTCGTCCAAGTCATTGCTGCTATGTGGAAGCTCTGTGAGGAATGCCGGGTAACATCCGATGGGCGCCATGTTGAACACCATGAAGTTGCGGGCTCCGATGTTATACAGATCCTGAAAAAACAAATTGAGTAGGTCAAAGGCGCCATTAAGTTAACTTACTCCCCAATTCTTCTGATCACTTCATTTTAAGCTAATTACCTTTTCTACTACTTACCTGTATTGTCCACGAGATTTGGTTGACAACTGAAGGAAGACTTTGCTTGACCGTTTCGACGCCGAGGGATCCTAGGTTTGAGGTGAAATCATTTTGGCCGATGTCTATTGTATAAAGAGCATGTCCAAAGATATCAAGGGGAGGGAGTTGGCCTACAAAGCATTCAACAACTGACTCCTTCAGAAAGGCATGTAACTGTCTAGGCTGTAATATAAGTACTCGCTGTTCAGCGAACGAAATCATCAAATTTAACACTGCCATACCAATATACCATGCCAGTGGTGCTATCTCTACAGTTACAGATCAATCACATATGAGGGGGGTGAAAAAGATCAGAGTTGTCATGCAACAATCATGTCCTATATCCTATCTAGCTCCTGCCGACACATGCACAGATCTGAGCCTCTGGCTATCCGTTTCTCTTCTGTCCCTTTCCGTCAGAAAGTTCAGAGCTTGTTTTCTGTAATTTCGGCTACTTGATTTGAAAAGTGACAAGGAGAGTGCTTTGAGCGTTTTTGCCATACCATTTGTTGCCGTCCGAGCTGATGGGCTCTGTCCCTGAGCTCCTTCATCTGGTTGAGCTGGATAGCGAGGGAGAAGGGGCTGATTCCA